>NW_024756914.1:9702904-9744769 GCF_018991925.1 Homarus americanus
GGGAAGGAGGGAGCAGTGTGTGGGAAGGAGAGAACGTGTGGGAAGGAGAGCAGTGTGGGAAGAGAGGGAGCAGTGTGGGAAGAGGAGGGAGCAGTGGGAAGGAGAACAGTGTGGGAAGGAAGGAGCAGTGTGAGAAGGAGAAGGAGCAGTGTGGGAGGAGGGAGCAGTGTGGGAAGGAGGGAGCAGTGTGGGAAGGAGGGAACAGTGTGGGAAGGAGGGAACAGTGTGGGAAGGAGGGAGCAGTGTGGGAGGGAGGGAGCAGTGTGGGAAGGAAGGAGTAGTGTGGGAAGGAGGGAGCAGTGTGGGAAGGGGGGAGCAGTGTGGGAAGGGGGGAGCAGTGTGGGAAGGAAGGAGCAGTGTGGGAAAGAGGGAGCAGTGTGGGAAGGAGGCAAGTAGGGTAAATAAGGCAAAATTTAGCCAAACATCGAAAGTACCAGACTCAAATTAATTTTCTCCATCGGAAGTTGTATTTAAATTTGTAAGATTTTAATTTTGCGAGGTTTTTACCGTCTAAATGGGTGTCCAAATATGAGAGCCTACTGTAAATAAATGTCCAAATATGAGAGCCTACGTATAAAGAAACAAACATTCCTGCGCTTCGAGACCAGAAGACAACCTTTAGCAATTCCGCAATAGATGGCGCTGCCACACCACTGCCATTAGTAAACAAGCCACGCAGCAGCAAGGGTTCATTTTTATTTTTTTTTGCAATATATCAACAATATTAGTTAAATCAACAGTTTTATAGCACTGTATAGAGAATACTTGTAATTGTTAAGTACTGTAATGAGGTAACAGACTTTGTAAGGGGCTAATTTCAGTTGACCCTAAGAAAACCTCTGCTACAACTATCAACTAACTTCCTGGAAGACTCATGGTAATTTTCAAGGTATATTTTTGGAATAAAAAGTACACCTTTCAAGCCGAGAAATACGGTACTGTATTGGCGGACGAGCCGATCGGCTGATGCGCACAACAAAATGTGTTCGTCAAGGATTTTGTTAATCAAACTGAAAATCCTTATGGGAGCTAATTCGTTAACCAAAATTTCTTTAATTGAACCATTCGTTAACCGAGGGACCACTGTACTTTACTAGACCTTCGGCCCAACTGTCAAACATATCTCCTCCCTCCCCCCAATTTTCCCATCAGCTGATCACTAGTAAACAGACCATTTCACATCCCACAATTTTAGCTGTGTTGATTTATGAGTTTGTTTTAACATAATACTACAAAAAACAATGTTTTGTTTATTCTAGGAGATGGGCTGAGGTGCATCTGGGTAGACTCAGTCTTTTTAGTATTTTGTGTTTCTCTCAAGTACCAAACTAAATTATTCCATTGAAACAACACTTGGATTTAGTGAGAATTCAGTTTTAAGCGACCTCTCTTGGAACCTATCTCGCGTTATATCGACTTTCTACTGTATGCAGTGGTCCCTCAGTTAACGAACAGTTTGGATAACGAAATTTCGGTTAACGAATTACCTTCCATAAGAATCTTCAATTCGGTTAACGAACAAAAATTTAATTTACGAAATTCTTACGAACATCACGTTTTGTTGTGAGCATCAGCTGATGGGATTAGTCTGCCAATTAAGTAATCTGTTCTATGTTTACATTCGTTTCCAGTGGAGTAAATATCAATAAAGTTGTGCTCTTTAATATTTTTGCTCCCATCAGATGTTTGACTCAGCCACAAGGCGTCAGTTGGGCTGTGTTGACAGTGGAGTAAACATCTATTTTGTTGGTGTCTTGAATATTTTTTAATTTTTCATTGAAATTATTGGTCATTCTGAAATTTAGTTAACATACAGTATTGATAATATATAGCGCAGTGCAGTGTTGATTTAAATAAAATAATCTTGAATTACACCAAGTAAACTGAAAATTTTATTGGTGAAATTACTGCATCAAGCATGGGTCCCCTGAAAGGTGAGTTCTTCTCTATCCCCACTTCCTTCTCTTCTCCCTTCTCCTCCACTCCCACTTCCTTCTCTTCTCCCTTCTCCACCCCCACTTCCTTCTCTTCTCCCTTCTCCTCCACCCCCACTTCCTTCTCTTCTCCCTTCTCCCCTACTTCCTTCTCTTCTCCCTTCTCCTCCACCCCCACTTCCTTCTCTTCTCTCTTCTCCTCCACTCCCACTTCCTTCCTTCTCTTCTCCCTTCTCCTCCACCCCCTCTTCTAATTCCCATCATCATCACCATCAACCAGGAAACTTCTACATACACACTTCAAAGTAAGTGTACTTTATTGTACTTTTTTCTCACTTTGTATGTACTTTTCTGTGAGCTGAAACCAATTACCCAATATCCCATTGAAACAATGGATTCGGTTAACGAATTTTTTGGTTAACGAACAACCTTCTGGAACGAATTGTGTTCGTTAACCAAGGGACCACTGTGTGTGTGTGTGTGTGCGTGCGCGCGTGTGTGCGCGCGCGCTACTTTGCTACTTTGCTGTCACTTGGAATCGAGTATGACGATCATCCAGCTATGATACAATGATATGAGTTATTTGGGATGTCACCGAGGTTGGTGAGTTTTGGGGTGACCAAAGAGGCCGATGCGGGACCGGCAGAGTCGTCCACATTCGTTGCACATGTGGAGGGCTGCATCTAGTGCGGGAGGGGCGGTGGCAACGTCTTTCCGGCGTTGGCGCCTGTCTGCCTCGGTTTGCAGGTAGCCCCCCTCCCCATGTGCTGATGGGTCCCACTTGTGCCCTTACTACTGCGGTGGCCTCAGTTGTTTACAAATATAGTTCAGTGATGAACCTTTACCCTTACTTTGTCTCTTAAGCAATAACTATTACAAATTCTAGCTGGCTGGTTGCTAAGTGAGGTGTGATGACTCATAACCTTTTACTGTAGACCATGGGCCGAGGCCAGCTATCTTGCTTAGTTTTCGAGATCCGTAGTCCCCACCTGGGATCTACCTATAAATATGCTAGTTATGTTATATGAACGTCCATAAACCCTAAATGACATGTTCCCAACTTTAAATCTTGCACGTTAGGTAGAAATGTGATAAATTCTAATTTACTGGCTGCTATGGAGATGTTTACCTTAGAGTACAACATTGTTTTAAGCCAAATCTAAAGGTAGCGACTAGCAATATTTGATGGAAATAGCCTTATTGTATACCTTAAAGGTCGGTCAAAGTCGTCCTAATAAACTATGATGGAAAAAAGGCCTAGAATATTCTCGTTGCTAAGCGTAATATTCCCCAGCAACCATAATTTATAGCCTTATATTGCTTGATGTTCAGAGACATTAAAACCTTCAATAAATGCATGCACAATAATACAAAGCAACAAGCAATATATGTTTAATAACTCTTAATTGGACATCTTAAAATACATTTATATAAGTATTTTAATTCTAGATAATAGTTTTGCACATAGGCTAAAATGTAATAAAAATATTGAAGAAATTCAATCGTCAATATAAAAAATAATGGGAAAATATTACAGTACACAGACAAAATTGCTTTTGTTACTATTAATATTACTGATAATGATTAGAATTAATTGTTATTACAAATTATTAATAATTACAAGAAAGATTTATCATCTAATCAAGCCGTAATTACTACATAAAGGGGCGACTATAAAGGAGCTGGTTATTGGTGGAAACAAACATTCAGTTTTTCAACACAAATAGCCAGCTCCTGTAATGTGGTGCTACCTTGCCATCATTTAAGAGACTAACACTGTTACACACGTCTCTGTTATTAATATAATGTGTCCTTCAAAGAGGGATCAACTAGAATTTAGTATAATTGATTTAGGATCTGAAACTAGTCTACCAGTGGTCAGTACACTATATTTTTGAGATAATAAAGTTCATCATCTGAACCTTCCGAGTCCATATCTTGTTCAGCAACTACTGTTTCTGGGGTAGTGGTTGAATTCTGACACACTGAACATGAACACAAGTCGGTGCAAGGAAGCTTGTTATGGAGACATGTGCATCTTCCTTGTGCACATTTTGTTTTCTTACATGAACAATGCACAAGTTCCATTACACTAAATGGTGCTGGGGGAAGAGTCATCCAATCGACTACCAATTTTTTGTCTTCAATTTTCCAACCGTTACTTTCACGTGGCGGTATTTCAGGATTTTGAACTAGGCATCGCTTATACAGTATATTGCTGCCTGATAATTGGCCCGCTGTATGTGCTTCAGAAGGGAATACTTATTCGGGGGTAACCTACATTCTCCATATCTGCCAGACTTAAACATTTTCACCCGTGATTCATTTACATCACAGCAATCCTTTTGTCCAATTCATCAGATAGAGCCCAAAAATAAATTAATGCAAATTGTAATGACTATAATGAGGTCAAGGCAAGCATGTCAAGCACAGAGACCAGTCAAGTTACTCAACATATACAATCCAAGATCTATATCAATATAGCCTGCTCTATGTACCCACCTAATTCAGAGATATGAGCTAGCCTTTCATCATGTTTCTTTCGTGCTCTGTCTATCTTCGTTTTATCTGTAAACCGCATGTAGCACTTGGTGTGATATCCGGCGATTTTTACCTCGGGGATTTTAGCGTGCAACGCTTCAAAGCTCTGTACAAGCTCTAGTCCATAGCGATTTATGGAATCCTTGGCAACTTCGGATTCCCTGGTGTCTAGGTATTTCCATAAATGCGCACTTGAGAAAATTTTTCGCCAACTAGCCTCAGAAAACCTAATAATATTGTCCCGTCTTGTAGAATCAACAACGTGCATGGAGCACGCCACGTTTATCAATATTGGCGAGAGACGGCGATCATGATTGGCCGTGAACCAGACCTTATGAGACACGCCGTTTCATTGGTGGCCAGTGCTCTGCCGTGACGTCACTATGCACTGCTTTCTATCCACATTTTCTAAAAAATTTCAAACAAAATTATAAACTAATGTGCAACTTTTGAGACTGGGAACATTCATATTCGTGATTAGCAACATCTAATTTACAAGAAAAAATTAATTTGAAGTAGTTCCTTGACGGGTACTACGGAATTGAATGATATTGAGCCTCGGCCCGTGGTCTACTGTACACCCACCTTTCGTTTTAAGCTGGGGTACGTTCTTGAAAACCACCGCTTAATTAAAAAATGCGTAAATTAAACATAATTTTCCCATAAGAATACATGTAAATGGTACAGGTTAGGGGAACCATCATATACCGCACAGGATAACAGTGCTCTCACTTAAACCAGCACGTGGCCAACCTCCGACACACACACTCTCCTCTCTGAAGGCGGGTGATCGCATTTAATTTCGCGTCCATTGCGATTGTTTTTGTGCCTTTTTAGCATTAGGCGCCCCAGAGGAGGCAAATGGACATTTTCCAGACATGCTCAATGGGGCAAACAGCGTTTAACACCAACAAGGGACACGATTAACACAATGCAAATGAGAGCACAGAGAAAAAATAGTGCTGGTGTGAACTGAGAAAGTGATACCCTGGAAGCTTGCTGGACGGTTTCACAGTTGTTGTACAGAATACTTCATTATCATCATTATCTTCATCATTAGTAGTAAGAATCTTTATTATTACATTATTATAACAATTATTAATAATAATAATAATATTAAAATCGTTGATGTTGATATGACTGACTTTATAGTAATACGTAACTTACAAGCACCTCACCAGGCATCACATGCGACTCCACTGCCAGGCGACCAGGCCAATACGTGGGGCAAGTTTAAACTGTCTTGAACGCGTTATTTAAAAAATAGGTGCTCGTAAATTAACTTTTGTTATTAACTGAACAATCGCGTTATTCGAAAAACGCTTAAATCAAACGCGTGCAAAATGCGAATTAGCTATACTGTATTTCTTTTCAAGTTTAGTGTAATGGAATCAACTGTATATTGTAATTGTTGGTAAAGTTGCCAAATGTGGAGCTTACTATAGTTGATAGATTAGTAGTCACTTGAGTTGTAAATATTCAACTTATTTTACAATGTGCTATTCCCAACTCAACTGGTATATTATCCATCTTAAAAAAGAAGAGAAGCATAAAATCAGAACTTTTAAATCTTAATTGTATGTACAGTCGTCAACTGAACAGTGGCACTAAACTTTGGCAACAACCAATTTATATTACTGCAAATGATGATGTAACATAGTTTGTAAGGGACAGTTTTGGCTGTATTTTTGTATTTTTTCAACAGGAATACAATACTGTGTCTTAATAATATTTGTAATTAAGACCAGTAAATGTTTACAGTATAGTACAGTACAATACTTATAAAATGAAATATTTTAATACATGTACTTTATTTACAAATTTAGTGGTGTTTCATTTACCTGTGTTTAATTTCCTACAGTGCCCCCCCCCCCCACCCGGGCACAGGGTGGGGGGCAAAAGTGTAATACAGTGACCCCTTGTGTAACGAACGCCTCGGTTAACGAAATTTCGGTTAACGAACTGCCTACCATAAAGATCTTCAATTCGGTTAACGAACAAAAATTCGGTTCACGAATTTCTTACGAACCGACCTCAACATGTTTTCGCTTGCACTGGCCGGGCAACCAGCTTTAGTATCAGTCCGCCAAAACATTAATCGGTTCTAGGGCTTAAATTCCTTACTATTTTAGTAAATATCAAGAAGTTTATACTATTCAATAATTTTAAAAGTTTAATATTCAATTTTTTAGTCATTTTAACAATTATTGAACATAATTGAAGGTAAAGTGACTAGTTTAATGCGCGGCATCCAGCCTCTTAACACAGCAAACAGGAGTTAGTCTCTCTCTGTTTTCACTGGAGGTAACATCTTGCTTGAGACTCTCTTCAACTAAACGCTTTTTTTCTGTGTTTCCAAGCAAATTATTGGTCATTTTGAAATATATTTTACATATTGACAATATATAATGCAGTGCAATGTTGATTTAAAGAAAATAATCTTGAAATACACCAAGAGAACTAAAATTTTATGGGTGAAATGGCGCCATGGGGTGACTTCTCTTCCACCCCAATGCCTTCTCTTCTTCCTTCTCCTCCACCCCCATTCTATTTCCCATCATCATCATCATCATCATCATCATCATCATCATCATCATCATCCAGGAGCCTTCTACATACACACCTCAAAGCAAGTGAACTTTTCTACCATTTTTGTTGAATTTAGGAAATTTTCGGTGAGCTGGAACCAATTACCCAAAAACCCATTGAAACAATGGTTTCGGTTAACAAACGACCTTCTGGAACGGATTGCGTTCGTTAACCGAGGGGTCACTGTAATAATATTTCATAGTAAATAAAATTTATGATAAAAAAAAATAAAAATGAAATAATTCCCAATAAATAAAATTTATAATAAAAACATAATAATAATAACACTACTAATAATGAAGAACCATAAAGAAATATAAAAATGAAAAAAAATCAATAGTGAGAAATTATATACTGCATTATGTCTGTTGTGTTGTCATGTAAGAGAAACAATTGAGACCCTGCAATTGTGTGTAAATGAGGCAGAAAGTCAGGTCATCAACCTGGGACTTGGTCACATATAGCAGCAGGGTCTACCATTAGACAACACATTATGCTTCCAATATCTTCCCAGGCAGTAGTGGGTGCCCATGAGATAAATAAGGTAAATATTGATATCTCTGCTTTTCTGATACTGTATGGCAACGATCGTAAGTGGATGTGCCAGTTACGTACTCTTGCTGCCATTTGCTGTGATAAAGATATATAGGAACCATTGTTGTTTTTATTAGCAAAATGTGTTCAATTAACTGTGAATAAAAATAAAACAAGTAAAATATACACACTTGAGTAGTTGCTTGTGTTTCAGTGTGTTGTAATATACTGTTATACTGAGGCATGATTAAGTATTAAAATTACTGTGGACTCCGTCTTTTGATTATTTTCTATTCCAAGAGGCAACTTTTTTGGCAAGTTTAGGGAGATTTTCTTGCATATTTTGATGTTTTACCAATGGAAGAATTTTCTAGAATGTATTGCATCGTTTTTGTTATGATTTACTTATGCATTGTAAGCCTAGATCAGAGTAGAACTTTCCGGGTGTATCTCGTGCTGACTTTCAACGCCCGGATGGTGCTAGGATGCTCTTGACGTCTGAGGAGCGGTTTATATAGCCAGCGAGGTGTCTGGTGGGAGGAGTCGCCCGTTTCTGCTCAGAGTGAATTACCAGCCTAGTTACAGCTAAAGATAATTGGTGTTCAAGTATTTTTGTTATAAGGGTGTGAGGTCTTACCTTTGCTTTATTTTAATGTTTGTTTGTTTATTCTCCTGTAGGTTTTTTTTATGGTTATCTCATTTCAAGTTACTTCATAACCTCTGACCTGTGGTAGTGTGGCTCGAGGGTTATGACATGTGGGTACATTGTAATTCTGGTATCAAGCAATAGGATGGAATAATGGTTAAATACTGCAGGTAAATGATACTCCTAACATACAATAAAATGGTTTATTAAAATTATAAAATGGTTCATTAAAATGAAGTTATATTATATGAATAATTTCAGTAACACTCGAACAACAGGAGTCAACTCCCTCATTTAACTTATTTTGTACTGTTGAACTTAGGTACATTTTCCACTTGCACCATGACTGGGTGTACAAGAACACACCTAATACTCTCTCACAGCACCTTTGAGCACCAATATTACCCGTGGCAATGACGCCAGTTACAGCACCAACCTTAATACTCAAACAGCACCAGCCATGGCAGCTTTTCTTCACCACGTGGTGCCTTTGCCCACACTCAGACAATTCAGGTGGACACCTACAGGTGTACTCGGAGGAATGACACAGCCACCAAATAGCCCTGCTGAGTAATGGACTCATCCATAACAATGATGGGGGCTGGCAGTTGTTTTCTCGGCCTGTGATACCAACAAGCTGGACGGTGAACGCGTCGGGTGAACGGCTGGCCAGTTGACTGGACCCTAGAGATGGTGGTGAGTTCCTGACGCTCGGGTTCACGAATTTACCTGAGTTTACTGGCCTTCATCCATTTCCCAAACTAGTGTGGAGGATGTACCCAAGCTAAAGACTCTTGGCCTAGACTCCTAAAGGAACCTGTGGGTGAAGGGATTTCGTATGCTTGACTAACGTGGTTGACACGAACATCAACTTTTCAAAAGGACGCTAAGGGCGTAAAAATACTTCACTTAAAACACATCAGTTACGTTACTGTATCACTTGCATATTCAAACTAACTAAGTCAAAATCACTTAAATTGGCGAGTTATACAGGGAAAGGTTGGACATACCTGTTGATGGAGGGATTTTGGACTTTCACTAACGCTTGAAAACGCCCGGACCCCTCACCCTCGCTAAGTTACGAATGCCACTCACTCGACTATTTCACTACTACGTTACTGTGTACTTTGACGTTTGAAACTGAGACGACGAACTCATTTCCATTTCCTAATATTCCCTTTTCAATCTATGCTCTGACTGAGCTATCGAAGACAAGAATTAAATTTAATTCAAGATTCAGGATGGCAGTCCCGGTGGGCGGAGCCTAAGGCAAGTAGCATCCGATTACATTTTCAAAGAAAGATGGCCTGATGGTTCCCTTCAGGTTGATTAATTAATTTCATAATTAACATCCTTAACAATTTCACTATGAACATCAGGTTCTCTGATATTCGTAGGTGAAAAAGAGGTGACTAGTCTCGGTCAACAATCACTGACATCTCTATGGCCGACGTCAATGATATCTCGCTCTCACTGCCGACTCTACCCTGACTTATATTAACAGTTACGCTAACAGTAAATACAATTGAAGCTTTCAACACCAGTCACACGGCTCTTGAATGCTTCATCTGCAATCGGACATCTCTAAGTTGATGCAAAGCAAGGATGTTCTTTTACCAATTCAAATGTACGAATACCCTGTGCGGAATTTAGGTATGCTCGAGTTTCTCCGGTAATGAGACATAGAAAATGGAGGATTCGGATCTCCTGAAGTGGTTAGAGAATGAATGCATCAACCAAGAGACTCGGAAGGTTTACAGGTCTTGTGGGCTTGGAGCGTAATATGAATTATTAGGTTTTAGCAGGCTAGCTGTCATTATGACCATGACATTGTGAGTGATATAAAGTGAATGAAGGAATTATACACTGGTAGTGTGATGACTGTATATATTGTTAGTGGGAAGTCCAGCTGTGAGGATATTACCCTGTTACAGAGTTGTGAAGAATTACTGTTTATTAAAGAAGACTACAATGCGCAAGTGTGTTTCTGTGACCTGGTGGAAATCTACCAGCCTGTTGCTTGTCTGTACAGTATAGTCTGGATTTACGCGGTCATTGAACCTGTGGAGTACCGCATAAAACGAGAAACGCGTAAATGAAATATCAGAACATGTGGGATTAATTGGAATAGAGACTGGGCCGACCCCCAAACTCCACTTTTTGCTGACACAATACGTACGTTGTAGTAAACATAGTATCTTAACTTTATGATGGTATGCACACACACATAATATAGAAGATAAATATCAATAAGAGAATAATATACTGTACCAAGTAAAAGAAAAATCAAGGTTTAACACTTACGTTAGGTTAGGTTAGGTTAGGTTTAACACTTACGTTAGTAGAAGAGATGGGTCGGCATACGTTGATGGGGGCTGGTTCCGAGGCAGAGGGCAGATTACTGGCCCTCAGGTGAATCACCATCACTATCCACCACAGTTGTCAGGGCCTCCCTGACAAATCCCTCAAAGTTCATAGCCTCACTGTCACTATCACTGGCTTGGGCTGGCTGTGGTGGGTTGCGGGCGAAGAAGTCTGTGATGTTACGCTGACTGCTAGTGTTGATGTGTTCGTGATACACCTTGATATACGGCTCCATAGTCTGCAACAGCTGGTTATTGAAGACTTCATAGCGGTGATCGTCAGGGTCGTTGGAAAGGATGAGTTTGAGTTTCTCTGCAAAGTCGATGGCATCCTTAACATTACCATGCGTTAACTTGTGTTCTTCTCGGGGTGCCGCAATACCTGCCTCTTCACTGATGTCATCGTTTTCCAACATCTCATCGGCAGTCACCTCAGGATCCCTTATCACCTCCATAATGTCGTCGTTGGTGGTCTCGGAGAAGCCTGCAGCTGTAACACTCTGTGCAGCTTCTCTTGCAAGGTCCACTGCCACTGCAACAGACTGAACCTCACCAGCCACAGGTTGACTCTGCCTCCCACCTGGGATACCTTGCAACATATGCCGCCATGCGTGACGAATCGTTGCCACAGACAGCTGCCCTCATGCCTCCACCAAGAAGTCAACAGGTTTCTTGACGTTAAATTTCTTCCAAAACTGTTTGACGCGATATTCTTGCTCCGCCAACTCTTCTTCCTCGTCCTCATCGCTCTCGCTATCGGTGTCACCCAGGTTACGCAACTCATCCTTGGTGTTGGTACAGTCGTTCAGGAGCTTAAACTTCTTTGCAGAGAATGCAGCCTTAATGTTGCATATCAACTCTTGGTCCATGGGCTGGATTAACGACGTTGTGTTGGGAGGAAGGAAGACCACTTTTACACTGGGGTGACGATCCAACAGTAGGGGCGAGTGTCCTGGTGCATTGTCAAGGAGCAACAAAATGTTGAATGGAACATTCTGTTGCTAGCAGAATTTCTTGACGTCGGGAACGAAACAGTCGTCAAACCAGGAGAGGGACAGAGCAGTGAACATCCACGCCTTACGTGCGGTTAGCCAGTGGACATTTAGCTTGGTCATGTCCATGTTCTTGTAAGCATGCGGCTTGTGCGCTGTGTGGATCACCGACAACTTGAGCTTACAGGTGCCGGAGGCATTGGTGGTGAACAGGACGGTGATGCGCTCCTTCTGCAACTTCCGGCCCCGACACTTGCTGGCAGACTTGACAACGGAGGTCTTGGCAGGTAGCTTTTTCCAAAACAGACCGGATTCATCCATGTTGAACACCTGGTCGTTGGTGTACTGTCCTTCCTCCATAACGTCACGTAAGAATGGAGGAAAATCACTAGCCGCAACACGGTCAGCACTCGCTCCTTCACCACCAATGTTAATGTTGGTGATCTTGTTCCTCTTCTTAAACCCTTGCAGCCACCCAGAGGAAGCATTGAAGGGTTTGGGCTCTGCAATTCCCATCTTACGTGCCACTGCTACGTAAAGTTCACGTGCGCAGTCCTGAACTGAGCGCGTGTCCACCGCCATGTTCCGTCTTGCCTGACGAATCAAGTAGCTCACCACCAAATTCTCCGTCTTGAGCAGCACCTTGTTCTGGCAGTACTTCACCATTGAAGCACCTGCAGACTTTGTGATGCTCATGTGTTCTTTTATCTTGGCGGCATCCTTCTTGATCGTCCTGATCGTAGATTCATTCACTCCATGCTGGCCTCATTCCTCTTTCTAATTCTTGTACGATCTTGTACTTAACTTCATAACTTAGGGCACGTCGTATCTTCTTTGGCTTGGAGCGGCTGGGTCCAGGTAATGCAAGGTTTTTCTGTGGTGGTGGGGGTCCAGCGGATGCCATTCTTACGAGATTAGTGGGAACAATATAGAGCACAGTATACACGGGGTGACTGGGAACAGGGTGACTGATGAGGGGAGCGGCTTCTTCTCTGTGGTGGCGGGACACGTCATATTACATTGAATCAATCACAGCTAGCGGGGGAGGGAGGGAAGGATGCGTGGCCCAATCACAGTCCGATACGTCATATGACGTCACCGATAACGCAACAGCGACACTGCGCAACCTTACTCGCACCGCTTGTGGTCAGGCATGGGCCGCTTGAATACAAAATGGTGCGGTGCGTCTGGACCCTCCAGCAACTCTCCGCATAAATGACCAAATTTACCGCGTAATTAAAGCATTTAAATTCTGGCAAGGCACCGCATAAATGACCAAACGCGTTAACCAAAACCGCGTAAATCCAGACTATACTGTACACTGATACATATCATCGGGAAATTACTGGAGATTGGTGGTAATTTATCGACACTTGTGATATATCTACTGCTTCTGTATATACGACCTGGCTGCTGGTAACCAGTGGTGCAAGCTATTAAGCGGGGAAAGGGGTCTGTAACACTGGTGTCAGTGTGATATTAGTCAAAATAGAAGATGACGGAGTCCAGACCAGAAGCCAGACCAGGCAAGAGGAGATTTCCATGACTGATCTGATGAAATTCCTACAATAACAGTGAGAAAAACAGAAGCAACTACTGTGAAAACAATGAGAACAACAGAAGGAACAACAACCAAGGTTGCAATAACAGATACAATCACAATGAGAAGAAAAGAAGAGCAACTGTAGGAACAGAGAAGAACAGAATCAAGGAAATGTGCAGCTGCAAGTGAAAATTCTGGAACAACTGCAGGAACAGAGAAGAAAAATGCAACAGCTGCAGGAAGTGATTGACAAGAAAATTCATGAGTGGGATGAGGCTCTGCAAATGATGTGGAACAGGCAATGACATGTTGCAAGAGGTGTAAGTTGAACTAGGGGTGACAAAGAGGAAGTGGGTGAAAATTTGAAGCAACACAAACAAAAAGTGAGTGGTGAGCTAAAGAAAGTCAGTAGCAGGATGGAAACTCTGGAGATTTGTCTAACAGCAAGGTTATTAGCCAAGATCTATTGACCCCTATATTTATGAGTGTGCATGAAATATTGTTTGTGCATGCTCATTGTGGAATGTCTAGTACTGAAAATTCTGGAAAATATGATGAGCGTGTGGAAAAAGGAAGTGTAGAGTTGAATTACCGAGCACCTGAGTTCAGACCCCGATCTACATCAAGTGAAGTGGTGAACTATCCAAGAGTGCCAATGAAGAAGAAACCACAGGAATTCGATGGCAAGGTTCATGGGAAGCATACCAAGCACAGTTTGAGTTACTGGCTGAACAAAATGGGTGGGATGACAAGCAGTGTGCAGTGCAATGAAACGTGAGTCTTAAGGGCGCAGCTATGGAGGTTCTCAGCCAGTTGACAGGAGCAGAGCGTAGTAGTTACATGTCACTGGTAAAGGTATTGGGACGAAGATTTGGAACCAAGCACCAAAATGAGGTTTACAGGGCCAGATTCCGTACTCGTACCCATAATCAAGGTGAAACACTGCAGCAGCTTGCTCAAAACCTGGAAAGTATGTCTCATAGGGCATACCCTGGAGCATCACCTGATCTGTTAGCCGTGTTGTTGAGGGACCAGTTTGTGGAAGCATTGGACAGCACGCAGGTCAAGATTCAGGTGAAGCAGTCCCAACCGGTAACTCTACAGAAAGCTTGTCAGGGTCTCTTATTTGGCCTCACAACGTACGTACATGAAATATATCCAACAGTCAGGATTGAGGTAGAAATAGAAAATCACAATGTGTTTCCCGTATATATATTGTTGCACAGCACAGTGTTAAAGAGATACTAAGTCGGGCGAAGCTTGCTCAGAGTTCCTGTAGGGCAAGGAGCTTTCTGAGGGAGCGTGTGTATGGAGCTGTTGAGGGATGTTGCTTGCTGGTGACGGTAAGTAGAAAGAGAGCGATGAAGGCCAGGTGAGGTTGTAGTGGATACCTCCCCTACAAATGCTGTTTGTCGCTGAGTAGCCGACCCCACGAATTCTCCAGTGTATGCCTCGTGGTCTGGGTCAACCAGCGCCGCCATACATCACGGAGGTCAACTACTAAGCCTCGCCTACCCCCCGCTATTTAAGACCTGACTTCGTGGTGATCTCTCTCTTTCTACTTACACCAACCAGCCAGCAACACCTCCTCCTCCTGCCTGGCGGTCCTCGCTCCCGCCGGCGAGCATGGCGACCCACAAGCTGTCCTCCTCTGAGCACCCTCACCAACCAGCTCTCTCTACATCACGCTTGTAACCATGCTGCCTTCCCAGCACCAAGCTGCATTGTACATCCAATACAACATGTATACAGTGAGCACATTGTGAGTTTCCTTTCTCCATCCCATCCTGAGTCTGAATCCAAACAACCCCATACCCTACAAATGGTGACCCCCGGAGTGATGCACTCACACAGGATGGAGGAGAAACAGATCATGCTCCCAGTCTTCAAGCAACATGGAAGACTGGCTTACCCACGCAGAGGCAGCTCTCATCGGCTCTACAGCTACTGCCTGTACACCGCAGGTGAGACACCCTAGAGCAGCTCTGCTACTCTAAGCAGACAGCCGCTCCTATTCCTGCCCCAAGCACCACGTCCTACCGACCCCAACACACCAGTCCTGCCTCAGACGCCACCCCCGGCCCAGCAGTACCCCCTGCCGCTTCTCCTGATGCAGCCCTTGCTCCCGACGCGGCCCATGCACCTGAGTGCGGACCAACACACCCGTCCTGCCTCAGACGCCGCCCCCGGCCCAGCAGTACCCCCTGCCGCTTCTCCTGATGCAGACCCTGCTCCCGACGCGGCCCATGCGCCTGAGTGCGGACCAACACACTCGTCCTGCCTCAGACGCCGCCCCCGGCCCAGCAGTACCCCCTGCCGCTTCTCCTCATGCAGCCCCTGCTCCCGACGCAGCCCATGCACCTGAGTGCGGACCACACACCCCTGCTCCCTGCTACTGTCCTGCGCCCTGCTGCTGTCGTGGACCCAGCTGCTGTAACGAGCCCTCATCCGCTTCTGCTGACGCAGCCCCTGCTCCTGACCCAGGCCCACACACCCCAGCAGGCGCATCTGACAACTCTGTACCTGCCGTGAGGGAAGCACAACATTCATCACCTCCACACACCCTCTTTCTCCCTCTCTTCTCCCACAGATCTTGTGTGTCTAGACAGTTGCCTCCACTAGCGGCTTGCTCATCCACGCCATCGCCGTTATGTTTCACATGTGGCATGCACCGCCCATTCTGCCTCACATGTGCCATGCAACCCTGCAGACAACAAGTCTCCTACACCACCTGGAGGGAAGAAGAGAGGATTGTAGTGGATTTCTCCCCTTCAAACGCTGTTTGTCGCTGAGTAGCTGACCCCGCGAATTCCACAGTGTATGCCTCGTGGTCTGGGTCAACCAGTGCCGCCATACATCACGGAGGTCAACTACTAAGCCACGCCTACCCCCCGCTATTTAAGACCTGACCTCGTGGTGATCTCTCTCTTTCTACCTACACCAACCAGCCAGCAACACCTCCTCCTCCTCCTGCCTGGCGGTCCTCGCTCCCGCCGGCGAGCATGGCGACCCACAAGCTGTCCTCCTCTGAGCACCCTCACCAACCAGCTCTCTCTACTCCACGCTTGACCACGCTGCCACTTCCCGGCACCAAGCTGCATTGTACATCCAATACAACATGTATACATGAGAGCACATTGTGAGTTTCCTTTCTCTATCCCATCCTGAGTGTGAACCAAACAACCCGTACCCCACAAGGTCTTATATAACCGCGCTAGGCGTGGCTTGATGGAAGGCCCCCGCTTTGTTTGGCGTCGCTGGTTACCTGACCTTGACCCCGAGGGATAGGCCGGCAGATTCGCGGGGAGTCGGCCAGTCAGCGACACACGGCGTTTGTAGGGGAGGACTCCACTACACGACCCTAGCTGCCGGTAACCAGTGGTGGAAGCTGGGTACTTTATAAGAGTAACCGAGGTCTGCGTGTGTAGAATATTGTCTCATATTCATTGCTTTAGCCTCTTAAGGAGTAAGAATAGATGCAATATGTTTGTTTCATTTGAGTAACAATTTACTTTTAATAAATTTAAAAACATAATAAAAATTAAATGTGTACATTGTCATAGTTGCCTCATTAGCTACTCCTGAGGATAGTAGATGTGGTAGTATTATCTCTCAGTAATTGCTAGTGTTTTAACATTATGTTTGTGAAAGTATTTCTTAAAAATACTTAAATTACCTCCTAGAACACAATTTTCGTGATAAAAACACAATACTGTAGTTGTACTGGACCATTTTCTGTGATGCCGTCAGTAAGTATCTGGTGTTAAGGGACCACTAACTCCTGAGGTAAACAAACTGACTACCTCATGTTCTTATCTCCTGACAATCACGTTCAGATAAGACTATAGTTATACAATACCATGCCGGTGGAGGTCACAGTTTTAATCACTGGCTGATGCAGTATTGAGGAGTGAAGTGAGATACAGGAGGTAGTAAGTGGTGGTGAGTGTTGTCTACAGTGACTAGGCCCAAGCTGCAATAATGCCGGTTAAAGACTAGTTTAATGTAACTGGAATTTAATAGAGGGAAAAAGGTATTCATATGGTTTTCATGGTGATTTGAATATGACCTATATTTCGGGGTCTAATGCTTATTTAATGAGATATGACCCCTTGGTAAAATTTTACTTTCACACAACCATGGAATCTTAGGAGTTTTATCTTTGCAATAAATAGTTTAAACAATTCTAAGACACTTTTCATCTATATATACCGGGTGAAGGTAAAGGAAAATGGGGTTAAAAAGAAAAAAGTATTATTTCACTTGTCACTGCACCATCTCTGGAATTTTATAGTTGCATTCAGTAGTTTAGACAAAGACAATTTTCTTCAATGGTATTTCTGGCGCCAATTATGTTTAAGTGAGATATTTAACATTTTATTATGTACATGACAGTGCACACTCAGAGCATCGAATGACTGTGGACCTCCCCGGTTAGGTTAGGTTAGGGTTTTGTTTTTCCGATGGTTTTCGATGTGTTTTGAACACATTTGACCTTGGTTTTTAAGGCAAATCTCTAGATTCTGAGAAGGGAAGGGGGCTTATTTCAGAAACTATTGATTTGCGCCAGAAATGAGGCGTTGAATTCGTTCACAACAGATCAAAAGCCATCAGAAAAACATCGTTGAAACTTTCATTCCATATAGTAGCAACATGTGAAATTTTACCCCCAAAAAGTAAACAAACAAACAAGCCTTTAAAAACCTGACCTAACCTTTCCTAACATATTATACCAAAAATCTTACCTTATTTATGTGGAAATTTTTTTTGTCATCCACCTATATCAAATGAAGGTCAGAAATGTTCAAAACACATTGAAAACCACCGGAAAAACAAAAACCCTAACCTAACTTAACCTAACTGGGGAGTGCCACAATGGACGAGTTGTCGGTCGGAATTTTTTCGTAAGATGGCAGGTTATTTGGTAAAGAAAACTCTTAAATTCACTATGGTAATAATATTTTGAAATAAATTGGGCCAAAAAGTGTCAAAAATAAGGGTTAAAGTTGCTAAAAAGTCACGTGACTATGAAAAGCTCTGTAATTGGTAGTGACATCACTGGCTGGCTCGAGCTGCTGAGCAGGAGCCTGGAGACAGCCAGCTGTGGTGTATGTGTTGTTACCAGCAGAAATACAGGACTTGTGGCCATATACATTGTTGATATACACAGACACCTTATTGTTAGGTTAAAATAAATTATTGCTCAAGTATCATGGAGTGTATTTACTTACTGGCTGCCAATATGATGCAAAAGACCAATAACTCCAACTTGCAAGTTTTCATCACTGTTCTCTATTTCATGTCTGGAAAATGTAAGTTTTTGCCACTGATGTCTATATTTAATGTTGTGGAAGGACTAGGGACGACCATGGCCAGGGGACGGGCTTGAGATGATCAGATGACAGATGTAATTTAACGTGCTTCATAGCTGGATGGCGGAGTTCTTGATAATACTCTATAATCATAAAGACATCAACCCTGGAAGTAACTGTCCAACCTTCTCGGCTGATCGGCTCTGTAAATAAATATCATTAGATAATTAATTGTGCTTTACTGTGCAACACAGTAATACTATTTTGAATACTATATAAATATTACTAAGCACATTAGCTAATTCAATGATATTAGTATAAACATTCCAAACAATATTGGTATTATTTTGGTTTTGGTCATCTGGGGAACCTTAAGATTCTAACTATGGGATTAAGTACTTTAAACAACAACACATTATCTCTATGGGATTTCTGTCGCAAAGCATTTTTCAATCTCATAAGAAAATACAGATCATAGGTTAGGTTAGGTTAGGTTAAGGTATGATGAGTTATAAGGTTAGCTTAACATACACTGGTGTTGGTGGGGGGTAGTAACAAAGAACTAGTGATTTCTGATAGAAATGAAGGTCTAAATCATTCATAACACATCACAAACCACCAGAGGGAAACATCGTCTGTATGTCCCAGTACAGCAATGACCAAAACTTAACATTTACCCCTGTAGCCTATCTCGAATATAAACATTAAAGTACTTATGGTAGTTAAAGTAAAATTTTACCCCTTAATTAATATAAATGATGATATCTCCCAATTCATTCTCAAAACAAAGTCCAGACAATGTCATTACTTCTAAATTTACTCATATCTCCGTCTAGTACTGATATACTGTGTAAATGAACTGGAAAAAAAACAGAGAAAGTCTACCAGCTGAGTTGGTGTGACCATGGGAGTTTGTTATGTCCATAAGCTGCTCTTCACAGCACATTTCTTCACTTACGAAACGTCCATGACTTAGACCATAAAAATCACCCTTAAAACTTGCCTGAATGTAGCAGTTGGGGTTTGAAGAGGCCGTCCTTGTACTACTGCAGTGAAGAGTTTGTTGGAGAACGTCGTCTGTTGGGAAACTAGTGACGTCATTGCATATGGCGGCCCTGTTTCTAGAGAAATAAACTTATCTCGACTATTATAGCAGGACTTTAAACTTTTATTACAAATTATATACAGGGCATCCTCGCTTAACATCGGGGTTACGTTCCTAAAAATGCGATGTTATACGAAACAACATTAAGCGGATCAATTTTCCCCATAAGAAATAGATAAAATACGGGAGTTACGTTCCTGAGCCTTCCTTTGACTCATGAAAAAAGTTACATATACAGAAAATCATTGCCATTTATATAGAAAATAGTATATATACAGTAGAACTACAGTACAGTACTAAGTGCGTATTGGTACTCACTGATGGGCGGAGGTGGTAGAGTGATTGTGTGGTGGGTAGTGGAGCAAAGGAGAAGTGTGGCGGGAGAGGAGCGTGGTGAGTCACTGAGGCTCTGCGGCTGCCTCCTCCTCCTCCTGCTCTGACTGGGGTTCCTCCTCCTCCGCCGCTGCTTGCTCCTCCTCCGCCGCTGCTTGCTCCTCCTCCGCCGCTGCTTGCTCCTCCTCCGCCGCTGCTTGCTCCTCCTCCGCCGCTGCTTTGCTCCTCCTCCGCCGCTGCTCCTCCTCCGCCGCTGCTTCTTGCTCCTCCTCCCCTGCTCTTGCTCCTCCTCCCGCTCCTCCTCCGCTTTGCTCCTCCTGCTTGCTCCTCCTCCGCCGCTGCTTGCTGCTTGCTCCTCCTCCGCCGCTGCTTGCTCCTCCTCCGCCGCTGCTTGCTCCTCCTCCGCCGCTGCTTGCTCCTCCTCCGCCGCTGCTTGCTCCTCCTCCGCCGCTGCTTGCTCCTCCTCCATTGTTGGCGGGAATGTCTCGGCAGCTTCACCAGTCATCTTTATGTTGTGGAAGTTATACCGACTCTTACATCATTGAAACCATCCTCGGCTGGCTATAAAGGTCTCTTCCTTCGATCCTTCACCCTCTGTTTCCTTCATGCCGTCAAACAAGGATCTGGCCTTATGCTGGATAACCATAAGGCTCACAGGGGCACTGCGTTGATTCTGATCCTCCATCCACATTGCCAGCATCTTTTCAATCTTCTCTATCACAGTGCTTCTAGTACAAGTCATCTTAGTAGCACTTGGAGAAGAACCACTTCCAGCACCAACCTTAATCTTGTCAGCGTTGGTCCGGTTAGTACGCACCATTGTGGGGGTTAGACCAAGCACAGTGGCTATGTCCACAGCACGTTCCCCTTTTTCAAATTGGGTTAATACATCCATTTTCGTAGCCATGGTAATAGTCTTACGTTGCCTCTTCACTACACTAGCAGCAGTAGCACTTGGTGGGTGCTTGGAAGCCATTTTGAATGGTTAGAGTACAGTTTTAGAGCAAAAACACTAAGCACACACGAATGATGTGAAGTCGTGACAGAGACTGGCTTGGCGTCGCTTGGGGACGCTGTGACGTTCTGCGAGTGAGGGCAGCGCACCGAGCCGAGAGAGCGTAGCGCGGCCAGATAAGAGCGGGTGATGCGCCGTAGAAAGTAGTCCGTGACGACGCAAAGCGACGTAGTATTGGATCACCGGGACGTTTAACGAATTTTTGGTCTCTAAAGCTCAGCGACGTAGTACCGAAACAACGTTAAGCGGGACGACGTTAGGCGAGGACTTACTGTATGCCGTATCACTCTACGTACATGGCAGAGTTTATTTCTTATGTTTACTCAGAGCCGACAACTCGTCCATTGTACGATGTTTTGGGTATGTACCGCCATATACAAACATACATAATAAAATGTTAAATATCTCTCTTAAACATAATTAGCGCCAGAAATGCCATCGAAGAAAAGTGTCTTAGAATTGTAAAAATTACCATTTACAACTATAAAATTCCCGAGATTCGTTCAGTGACAAGTGAAATAATACCACCTAACCTAACCTCGCCGGATGACTGAAATTAAAATACTACTACCTAACCTAACATAAACCTCTCTCGGACTGTGGTAACTTAAAATCCAAAAATTCGATGGATGACTGAAACGATAATAATGCCATTTATGTGATGGACACATAAAGTGCAGTGTACTTGGTTTTACTGGGTGACCTGTGTCTGCTCTATATGACCTAATCTAATTGTATCAGTGTTGTCTAAATACTGAGCCTAGGGTTAGGAGAGTCTTACCTCAGTTATCTAACCTAACCAAACCTCACACACTGCACCTGCTTGTCTCACCTAAGAAAAATGACCACATTAATCCCTGATCCAACCAAACATTGCTTCCCTTGACACAAGCTTGATCCAGCTGTGGGAGAACCCCCCCAGCAGACACCCATGTACTGAATTATATACTGGTACCTGCATTGTCTATGTTCATACTTAACTGTATACTGTTTCTGCATTGTTGATATACAGTATACAGTACTGTACACTATATGCTGAACTATATACTGTACCTGCATTTACTGTACTACTGTATGTACATGCTGGACTATATACATGAATTGTCTATATCAGGGGTCTGCAACCCTCATATTTCTGGCTGCATGCGTCCAGAAAATTGATATTTGTGGCCGGCATGACAGCATTCAAAATATGTAATGAGCGGCCGGCTAAGTTGATAAAGTATGATACTAATACTGTTTGAACACCTATGCAGCAAACACCTAAACTGATACTCTGTGTAAGACATTGTACATACCTGACAACTGATATCACACACACACACACACACACACACACACGAGCTCTGTACGTTAAATGCTTGTAATGACTAAAGTCAGAATTCACCGATATTTTTTTCAGAGCTTCATAGTAAGATTTTTTTTTCTCATTTGTTTCAAATCCTTTTGATTTTAAGCTGACAAGGTTAGTCATTGTCAGCCATATACAATAATGCCTGGACCTGCGTATTATTATAGTGAAACGCACTCACAAAACTGCAGAGAAACTAGAAGATATCATAATGTTTGGGTCAACAGTGGAATTAAATAAAGAACAAGACCTTACTGGCCCAACACTCACACAAACAAACTTATAGGAGCAGCTTTTATTAAATTTTAATCAGATTTAAAAAAAAAATTGGAGAGGATGTTCAGTCTCAAATTTCATATGAAAATTAGTAAGTGAGTTCTGCTATAACGCGTGTTTTGATAACGCGAATTTGCTCTAACGCGATTTATGAATTCGGAACAATATTTGTATAACGCGAACGCTTGTTTGCTATAACGCGATTTTTGCTTACTATTTCTCCAATTTTGTGGTATTAACTGTGAATATGGTAAAGAAGAATATCTCCAAAAAGCGTTCTGATGATAGAATTCCCGGTGATCATTGTAAAAGAAAGGATATAACACTTGAAGAGAAGCTCGATGTTATCAACCTCAAAATCACCCTTCTCCCCCATCAAGTTACATTCATATTTTTTCAAGGTAAAGTGTTAAATTTACTGTATGATTTCATTATTAGATATGAATGTAACATTTATTTAGACTGTGCTATCCTTTGTGTTAGGCTAACTACTAAATTTTTTCGATTTGGAGTAATCTGCACCTAACCCTATTTTCTCCATAAGCCCTGTTATTTCTATTACGCGATTTTCTATAACACGATATTTTACAAGAACACAACTATCGCGTTATAGCAGAACTACCTGTATCCATTTCCTTTGTATTTTTTTCTGTGAAACAGATTTATGTTGCATTAATATTTAATCCACCCATTAGGTTACTTTGATTTTGCAGGTACCGGAAAATTTTTCTCGGAATTTTCCGGAAAATGTGCCCCTTGGAAAATCGTTCCCAAAGCCGGTATTTTCTGGAAAATTTTGACTTTGGGAACGATTTTCTGAGAAAATTTCAATTCCGGCTGATGGAGATATTACAGGCTGACAATCCTTTATCCGAAATCCTTGGGCCCAGGGGCATTTCGGTTTTCGGAATTTTTCGGTTTTCAGAATGGTTAGGTTTTTTTTTTTTTTTTTTATATGTGTATTAGCCCACCCGGGCATAGATCACTGACCCACATTGGGGCCTGGGGGTCTAAAATATAAAATGAATTACTGTATAATAATAATAATAATAATTCATAGGTCTAGTTTGTGTTTCTCACTTTTGATCTTTTTTTCATTCTTGTATTTCTTTACTGTATTATTATTTTATTATTACAGTATTATTGTTATTATTATTATTATTATTAATTTTATTATTATAATTTATTATTATTATCATTGTTATCATTATTCTTTTATTTTGGTGTATTTTTATAACAAATTCTATTTACTATGAATAATTATTATTATAATTATTATTACTAATACATTTTCGCCCCCCAGGCCCCGATGTGGGTCAGTGACCTGTGCCTGGGTGGGCTAATAATCCCTGTTAATAATAAAAAAAAATTTCTACATACACACCTCAAATTAAGTGTTAAAATATTTTATTGTTTTTTATTTATTATTGTACAATTTACTGTACAGTACAGTACTGTATTTTGTTTATATTTAATGTTTTGTTAATTCTATTACC
The DNA here is from genome assembly GCF_018991925.1 of Homarus americanus. Classification (NCBI taxonomy): domain Eukaryota; kingdom Metazoa; phylum Arthropoda; class Malacostraca; order Decapoda; family Nephropidae; genus Homarus; species Homarus americanus. Next base: position 9,726,935 of record NW_024756914.1, read on the forward strand.
GGTATATAGTACAGATACTGTACTTTGTATGTACTTTTTAATTTATTTTAAGGGAATTCTGTGAGTTGGAACCAATTAAAGGTACTCCTCGACTTACGACCACCCGGACATAAGACGGCCGTGGTCATACAAAAAAAATTTCAAATTACGTATTTTCGAGTCCCGACATTAGTGATCGCGCTGTGTACTGACAAAATTTTCGTTTGTAGTTCCCTTTAAAATGGCTGGCAAGCATAAAAGTGAGAGTTCTCGTGGTGCTGAGAAGAAAAAGAGACACCCATTTTAAATTTTCTATATTATTTTCGCATTTTCGACTTACGATCTGGTCGTCGGTCCCTCACCCCATCGTAAGTCGGGGACTGACTGTACCCAATATCCCGTTGAAATAATGGATTCGGTTTACGAGATTTTCTGTTAACGAGCGGCTCTGTGGAACTAACTGTGCTCGTTAATGGAAAGACCACTGTATAATGGCTGTTATCCTCTGGTCTATATACATGATAAACCAGTTGTATGAATTTGTATGCTGGTTATACTGAATAAACATCAATCAATCATTGAGTCAATATTTTATACAGTTCTCTTCCATTATTCTCTCAACACAGACCAGTAAATGTCATCAGTCATGGAGGCAGCTTGGAGGTGGTTGTGGGGCAGCTCCACCATCACCAGACTCACTCTTGTGGATTTCAGTATTCAGTGGAGCTTGTGGCTGGTTGCTTGTCTACTGAAGACTGAGAAGTTTTATGATCTAGCAGGTAATTGGGCCAAATTTTATTGATCTAACCTGTCTAACATTTCCTAATTTTCTTGCTATGAGTTAGCAATTGTATTAAATTTAGTTAATATTTTTGCCATGATATAAGAGGTAAGTACATCATTCAACTGTCATGTCTTTCTTGTTATACGTATACAGTACAGTATTAATGTTAACTTTAATTTTTGTTGTAGAATCATGTACAGGCAGCCCCTAGTTTGTAAACTAGATCAGAATATCCCTTTGAAACAGTAATATGATAAATTGGTCCCCAGACACAAATGAAAACATATTTTTCAAATAAAAATATTAATTGCTACTGTTGAGAGAGTAAATAAATGAGAAATGTTCACTACATGAATGATCAGTGTAAACCACAACTCTTCACAAAGCATGTACAGTGTTATATAACAGCACTCTAACAAACAGATGTATTATGGGAGGACGCTTGTGTGCACGAGTGATGCAGCGTCCAGTTTACCCACATTCAAGTGTCTGAGTTCCTGCACTTCATGATTGGTGTAGTGTTTGTTAAATCAGTTTTTGTACGAACAGAATGAATGAGCGGATGTTTGTAAAGTGAGGGATTCCTGTACTGTCCTGTATACCTGTGTTCAAGTTAATGAGAGTATTCCTCTCTCTCTCTTTAGGTTTAATATTTAATCAACTTGATAATTACTGTACTAATCTTATTACTGTATACACTTAAAGATCTTAGTTATTGAAGTACATTACAGCATAATGCCAACCTACTACACATGTCCCTAACACACGGCCCAGACACACACGGCCCTGACACTGGTCACCCTAACACACGGCCCAGACACACACGGCCCTGACACTGGTCACCCTAACACACTGTCCAGACACACACACCCACTGACACACACATTTTGACACCTGGCCCTGACACACACAACGCACAGATGCCCTAACACACAGCCCTGACACACACACTTGTTAACACACGGCCCAGACACACGGCCTGACAGATCCTAACACACACCCAGACGCATGGTACACACGGCCAGACACACACGGCCCCACTGGTCACTAAACACACATGGACACACCATGCCCAGACACCAGCCCCTGAACTGGTCACCCTAACACACGGCCAGACACAGCCCCAGACACACACTCAGACACACACTGAACACGAGCCCTGACACACAAGCCCAGACACACCCTGACACCCACCCACACGGCCCAGACACACACGGCCCAGACACACAGCCCTGACACTGGTCACCCTAACACAGCCCAGACACACACGGCCCAGACACACACAGCCCAGACACACAGCCCCTGACACTGGTCACCCTAACCACATGACACGAGCCCAGACACACACACACACAGCCCTGACACTGACCCCTGACACACACAGGCCCTGACACACACAGCCCCTAACACTCAGGCCATGCAGGGCCTGACACTGGTCACCCTAACACACATGAACACACCCATGAACACACAGCCCTGACCCAACACACGGCTACAGACACTGGTCACCCTAACACACGGCCCAGACACACATCTGACACGGCTCACACACACAAGCATGCCCACACATACCAACACCATGCACACACACAGCCCTGACACTGGTCACTAACACATTGAACACACACGGCCCTGACACTGGTACACCCTAACCACATGTACACATGGCCCAGACACACACGGCCCTGACACACTGGTCACCCAACAACACATGGTACACGGCCCTGATTCACCCTAAACACGGCCCCAGACCACACCGCAGTGCCCTAGACACACACGGCCCAGACACACACAGACACACATTCGACACTGGTCACCCTAACACATAGCTGAACACACACGGCCCTGACACTGGTCACCCTGACACACCATTGTTTCAGACACACGGCCCAGACACAGCCCTGACACGTACCCCTAACACACACGGCCCACACACACGGCCCCAGACAGCCTGACCAGTCACCCTAACACATGACACAGGCACTGGTCACCACATGACACAGCCAGACACACACAGCCCTGACACTGGTCACCCCTGGCCCAGACACACACAGGCCCTGTCGCCCCTGACACGAACACAATGGTCACCCTAACACACAGTGACGCACCATGAACACACATTGAACACACACAGGCCCAGACACACACACACCTGACACTGGTCACCCTAACACAAACACACATTGAACACACTGACCCAGACACACACACGGCCCTGACCCTGACACACGGCCCACTGACACAGTCACCCACTGAACACACACTGACACACACATCCAGACACACACAGCCCCTGACACACACAGCCCTGACACACGACCCCACAACACACACACAGCCCCTGACCAGACACTGGTCACCCTAACACACCCAACACACACACATTGAACACACAGCCTACACCTGGCCCTAACACACATGACCACACACTGGACACACATTCACACGGCCAGACCACGCACTGACCCACACACATCTGAACACACACGAGCTGACCCTGACACTGGTCACCCAACACACGGCCCAGACACAAACCACCGACCCTGACACTGGTCACCCTAACACACAGCCCACACCGACCGAACACACGGCCCTGACACTGCGTTCACCCTAACACCTAACACACAGCCCTGACACACACGGCCTGACACTGTCACCCACGCCCGGCACACACACGGCCCACAGATGCCCTAACACGACCGAGGACCCTGACACACACGGCCTGACACAGGCACCACAGATCACCCTCCACAGCCCAGTCACACTGCAGGCCCTGACACACAGCCCTGACACTGTCCCACTGCCCAGCACAGTCCACACACGGCCCAACACACAGCCCTGCACTGGTCACCCCTCAGTCACACACAGCACACAGCCCTTGCGTACACCCCTGACACACATGTCACACACACACCTGACACACGGCCCACAGACACACAGACACCCAGGCCTGACACACACAGCCCCTGACACACATGGCCCTGCACACCGCGCCTGACACTGTAACACACATTGATCACACATGCCTGACACACACGGCCCTGACACTGGTCACCCCCACACAGCCCAGACACACACAGCAGACACACACACAGAGCCTAACACATGCACCTGACACGGCCCAGACACACAGCCCTGCTGATACACCCCAACACATGGCTGACACACGGCCCTGACACTGGTCACCCTAACAGCCAGACACACAGCCCAGACCAAACAGGCCTGTCACCACACACTGCCCACACAACACCGCAGCCTGACACTGGTCACCCTAACACATGGCCCCAGCACACACGGCCTGACACTGTCCCTAACACATGGCCTGACACGGCTCTGACACTGGTCACCCTAACACACAGCCCCAGACACGGCTGACACTGGCACCCTAACGGCCCTGACACTGTCACACGCCTGACACTGACCCCAACACATGGCCCTGACACACGGCCCTGACACTGGTCCCAACACGGCCTGACACAGATGCCCTAACACATGGCCCTGACACACACATCTGACACTGGTCACCCCATAACACGGCCCAGACACAGTCCACTAACACGCCATACAGCTCTGACACTAGTCACCAGACACACGGCCCTCAGACGCACAAGCTACACATTGATCACACACGGCCCAGACACGACCTGACACTGGTCCCCTAACACACACGCAGAACCGCCCTAGACCTGGTCACCCCTAACATGGCCCAGAACGCACGTCTGACACTGGTCACCCCACCACACGGCCCAGACCACGGCCCTGACACTAGGCCCAACACCACTGCCACCACCCCAACCCTAACACAGCCAGACACACACGGCCAGTCACACACGGCCCTGACACTGGTCACCTAACACATGAACACACGGCCTGACACGCACGGCCCTGACACACACGGCCTGACACTGGTCACCCCTAACACAGACAGCCCTGACCCAGGCGCCCCAACACCAGGCCCAGCACCCCTGACACACACACGGCCTGACACACACGGCCTGACACTGAACCACTTCAACACACGGCCCAGACACACACGGCCCAGACACACGGCCCTGACACTGTCCCTGCCCAGACACACACAGCCCAGACACTGGTCACCCTAACACATGGCCCAGACACACACAGCCCCTGACACTGGTCAACCTAACACACGGCCCAACACACAGCCCAGACACACACAGCCCCACTGGTCACCCCTACTGAACACACACGGCCTGACACTGGTCCCCTAACACACACGGCCCAGACACACACACCCTGACACTGGTCACCCCTAACACACACGGCCCAGACACACAGCCTGACACTGGTCACCTAACACACGGACACACACGGCCCCTGACACTGGTCACCCTAACACACGGCCAGACACACACGGCCTGACACTGGTCACCCCAACACATGGCCCCAGACACAGCCCTGACACTGGTCACCCCACACACACGGCCCAGTCACACACGGCCCAGACACACACCACGGCCCTGACACTGGTCACCCCACACAGGCCCAGTCACACAGGCCCAGACACACCACGGCTCTGACACTGGTCACCCCTAACACACGGCCCAGTACAGCCCCAACACACAGCCCTGACACTGGTCACCCTGACCCGAACCTGCCTCACCCCGACACACGGCCCTGACACCCCTGCAGCCCCTGACACACAGCCCAGTCACACACGGCCCAGTCACACACGGCCCTGACACAGCAGGCACTGGTCACCCTAACACACGGCCCTGACACGGCTCTGACACAGACCCTAACACACGCACACGACACACACGGCCCTGACACAGCCCAGCACACAGGCTCTGACACTGAGCCCTAACACACACACACACTCTGACACACACGGCTCTGACACTGGTCACCCTAACACACGGCCAGTCACACACGGCCAGACACACACGGCCTGACACTGATGCCCTAACACACGGCCAGACACACACACCAGTCACCCCTAACACATGACACAACACGACACTGCTGGTCATCCCTAACACACCAGCCCTGACACACGGCCCAGACACACGGCCTGACACACACGGCCCTGACACACGGCCGGCCCAGACACTGGCGCCCCTGACACACACGCCTGACACTGGTCACCTAACACACGGCCCTGACACACCCTGACACACACGGCCCTGACACTGGTCACCCCACAGCCCAGACACACAGCCCAACACACAGCCCTGACACTGAACCCTAACACACGGCCCAGACACACACGGCCCAGACACTGTCCACCCTAACACATGATCACACCGCACTGCCCCAGACACACACGGCCAGTCACACGGCCCAGACACACACGGCCCTGACACTGGTCACCCCTAACACACGGCCCAGTCACACACGCTCTGACACTGGATCCCCCGGCCCAGTCACACACGGCCCTGACACTGGTCACCCTGACCACAGGCCCAGACACCGACCCCCTGGCCACTGGTCACAACACATGGCCCTGACACATGATCACACACATGTCACACACACGGCCCTGACACACACACGGCCCAGCCACTGGTCACCCCTATCGCCCTGACACACACGGCTCTGACACACTGGTCCCCCCAACACACGGCCCAGTCACACACATGAACACACACGGCCCTGACACTGGTCACCCTAACACAGTCCACACAGCCCAGACACACCCCACACACACATTCTGACACTGGTCACCCTAACACAACCCCACGACACACACGGCTCCTGACACACACGGCTCTGACACTGGTCACCCTAACACACAGCCCAGTCACACAGACACCACGGCCCTGACACTGGTCACCCCATGGCCCCTGGACGCCCAACACATGCTGACACACAGCTCCGTCACTGGTCATCCCTAACACACAGCGCATGCGCCCAGACACACACAGTGACGCAGCCCTGACACACAGCCCTGACACACACATTGAACACACACAGCCCCTGACACTGGTCACCCTAACACATGGCCCCGACACACACGGCTCTGACACTGGTCACCCTAACACAGCCCACACACACAGCCTGACACACAGCCCCTTGCACATGAACGCAGCTCTGACACTGGTCACTAATACATGGCACACACATGAACACACACACAGAACACACGGCCCTGACACTGGTCACCTAACATAACACACACGGCCCAGACACACAGCCCTGACATGCCCTACACATGAACACACACGGCCCTGACACTGACCCTGACACTGGTCCACCTAACACACGGCCAGACACACACATGAACACACCCCTGACACGGCCCGGCCCTGACACTGGTCACCCCTAACACGGCCCACACACACACGACCAGACACACACGGCCCTGACACACACGGCTCTGACACTGGTCACCCCTAATACATGGCCCAGACACACACGGCCCTGACAGGTCACCTAACACATGGCTGACACACAGCCCTGACACTGGTCACCCTAACACATGGCCCAACACACACGGCCCAGACACACACGTGACACTGTCCACCCTAACACACATTGAACACACCCAGACACACACTGACACGCACACTGACACACGACCCCAGACACACACAGGCCAGACACACAACGGACACACAACCTGCCCTGACACCCCTAACACATGGCCCAGAACACACGGCCCTGACACTGGTCCATGGCCCTGACACACGGCTCTGACACTGGTCACCCTAATACATGCCCTGACACACGGCCCAGACACGAACACACAGAACACACACGGCCCTGACACTCTTCACCCTAACACCCTGACACACACGGCCCAGACACACACGGCTCTGACACTGGTCACCCTAACACATGGCCCAGACACACAGGCTCTGACACTGGTCACCCCCTATGCCCTGACACACACAGGGCACCCAGACACACCCCTGACACCGGTCCTGGTCACCCCTAACACATGGCCCTGACACACACGGCCCAGACACACAGGCCCAGACACACATGGCCCTGACACACACGGCTCTGACACTGGTCACTAACACATGGCCCAGACACACACGGCTCTGACACTGGTCACCCCTTACATGGCCCTGACACACTGAACACACACACGGCCCAGACACACACGGCCTGACACACACAGTCCTTCCACCCTAATACATGGCCCCTGACACACATTGAACACACACAGCCCAGACACACATGGCCCCTGACACACACATGAACACACACGGCTCGACCAGTCACCCTAACACATGGAACACACAGCCCTGACACTGGTCCCTAATACATGGCCCTGCATGACACTGGTCACCCTAATATGGCCCTGACACACACGGCTCTGACACTGGTCACCCTAACACACGGCCCTGACACACACGGCCTGACACTGGTCACCCTAACACATGGCCCTGACACACACAGCCCCTGACACTGGACACCTACATGCCCTGACACAGCTCTGACACTGGTCACCCCACACACGACACACACACACTCTGACACACACGGCTCTGACACTGGTCACCCCTAACACAGCCCTGACACACCCCGACCCCTGACACACACGGCTCTGACACTGGTCACCCTAACACAGCCCAACACAGCCGACACAGCTCTGACACTGGTCACACCCGACCCCTGACACACACATTCTGACACAGCTCTGACACTGGTCACCCCTAACACACCCAGTCACACACACCCCTGACACACAGCTCTGACACTGGTCACCCCGACAGTCACACAGCCCAGACACACATGGCCCAGACACACAGCCCTGACACAGCCCTGACACTGTCACCCTAACACATGCCCTGCAGCTCCCTGTCACCCCTAACAGCCCTGACACCACAGGCCCTGACACACACGGCCCTGACACTGTCACCCCTAACACACAGACACATACGCCCTGGCTCTGAGCACGTCCCTAACACACGGCCCAGTCACACAGCCCTGACACCGCAGCTCTGACACTGGTCCCCCTAACACACGGCCCAGACACACGGCCCAGACACACACAGCCTGACACGGTCACCCTAACACATGGCCCTGACACACGGCCCTGACACTGGTCACCCTAACACACGGCCAGTCACACACGGCCTGACACTGGTCACCCTACACACAGCCAGTCACACACGGCCCACACACACGGCTCTGACACTGGTCACCCCTAACACGGCCCAGTCACACACGGCCCAGACACACTGCTGACACTGGTCACCCCTAACATGGCCCTGACCCCTGACACTGGTCCTAACATCGGCCCTGACACACACGCCCCAGACACACACAGCCCAGACACTGGCCCCAACATACATGAACACACACGGCCTGACACTGGTCACTACACATGAACCACACACGGCCCTGACACACACGGCCCCTGTCACTGGTCACCCTAACACGGCCCAGACACACGGCCCTGACACTGGTCCCCTAACACACGGCCCAGACACACACAGCCCACACACACATTGACACACACGGCCCTGACACACACAGCCCCTGACACACACAGCCAGACACACACAGCCAGACACACAGCCCTGACACTGGTCACCCCTAACACACATTGAACACACACAGGCCCTGACACTGGTCACCCTAACACACGGCCAACACACACAGGCCCTGACACTGGTCACCCTAACACACGGCCCAGTGCAGCCCTGACACTGGCCACCTAACATACAGCCCAGACACAGACCCTGACCTGGTCACCCCTAACACACGCCCAGACACACAGCCCCTGACACACACAGCCCCTGAGTCACCCCTAACACATGGACACACAGAACACACTGACCCTGACACGCACATTGACACACACGGCCCAGTTACCCAGACACACACGGCTCAGACACACATGACACACACGGCTGTCACCCTAACACACACGGCCAGACACACACGGCCCTGACACACACGGCCCACACACACACGGCCCCTCAGATCACCCTAACACAGCCCAGACACCACTGACACGGCCAGTCACACGGCCTGACACACGGCCCAGACACACACGGCCCAGACACTGGCACACACGGCCCAGTCACACACGGCCTGACACCTGAACACACACGGCCAGACACACGGCCCAGACACACACGGCCCTGACACCATGCAACATGCACAACACACACACGCCCTGCTGGTCCCTAACACACGGCCAGTCACACGGCATGAACACACCTGACCCTGACACACACTGAACACACACGGCCCTGACTGGTCACCCCTAACACACGGCCCAGCCCTGACACCGGCTCTCAGACACACACGGCCCAGCTGGCACCGAGACACACACCCCTGACACACACGGCCCAGACACAGTGCACCTAACACACATGAACACACACACACACACAGTGACATGCACCAACACACATGGCCTAACACACACAGCCAACACACACAGCCCAGACACACACGCCCCAGACACACACTGTGACACTGGTCACCCTAACACACGGCCCTGACACACACGGCCCAGACACACAGCCAGACACACACGGCCCAGACACACACACAGACACCTGACACTGGTCACCCTAACACACGGCCCAGACACACACGGCCCCTGACACACAGCCCTGACACTGGTCACCCTAACACAAGACACAGCCCTGACACCGTACACCCAACACACATGAACACACACGGCCCAGACACACACGGCCCTGACACACACAGAACACACGGCCAGACACTGGTCACCCGCCAACACACACGGCCCAACACATTTGAACACACGACCGAACACACACGGCCCACACTGGTACCCTAACACATGGCCCAGACACACACGGCCTGACACTGGTCACCCTAACACGGCCAGACACACGGCCCTGACACTGGTCACCCTAACACATTGAACACGCACAGAACACACAGGCCCAGACACACACAGACACTGACCTGGTCACCCCTAACACACGGCCCAGACACACACGGCCCTGACACTGGTCACCCACACCCAACACACGGCCCAGACACACACAGACACACACACAGCCCCTGACTGGTCACCCTAACACACATTGAACACACACCCAGACACACACGGCCTGACACTGGTCACCCTAACACATGTGACACACAAGTCACCCAACACACAGCCCAGACACACAGCCCAGACACACACACGCCCCAGACACAGCACCCACAGCCCAGACACACACGGCCCCTGACACACTGGTCACCCTAACACAAGCCCAGTACCTGAGCCCTGACTGGTCACCCCTAACACACAGCCAACACACAGCCCAGACACACAGACACACACAGCCTGACACTGTCCACCCTAACAGCCCAGACACACACGGCCCTGACACTGGTCACCTAACACACCCAGACACACACGGCCCAGACACACACAGAACACACTGAACACACAGGCCCTGACACTGGTCACCCTAACAGGCACACAGACACACACGGCCCCTGGCACACACAGCCCCTGACACACACCCTGACACTGGTCACCCCCACACCCAGACACACACGGCCCCAGACACACATTGAGACACACATGAGACACACAGACCATTGACCACGGCCCAGACACACACATTGAACACACGGCCCTGACACCACTGACACTGGTCACCCCTAACACCACGGCCCAGACACACACGGCCCAGACACACACTTGAACACACCACGGTGCACACACACGGCCCAGACACTGTCACCCTAACACACGGCCAGACACACACACACGGCCCAACAGACACATGAACACACACATACACACGGCCAGACACACACGACCAGACACGACCTGACACACGGCCTGACACACGGCCCTGACACTGGTCACCTAACACATTGAACACACACGGCCCTGACACTGGTCACCTAACACATGGCCCTGACACACGGCCTGACACTGATCACCCCTAACACAGACACACACACAGTCCAGACACACACAGTCCACAACACACACACATTCCAGACACACACAGTCCACAACACACACAGCTCCAGACACACACGGCCTAACACACAGAACACACACATTGAACACACACGGCTCCAGACACACACGGTCTGACACTGGTCACCCTAACACACAGACACACACATGAACACACACACACTGGTGCCCAACACATGGCCCCTGACACACACGGCCTGACACTGTCACCCTAACACGCCCTGACACACGGCCCTGACACTGGTCACCCTAACACACAGAACGCAGACCCTGACACTGGTCACCCTAACACGGCCCTGACACACACGGCCCTGACACTGGTCACCCTAACACACTCAGACACACACCGTTGACACTGGTCCCTAACAGCCCAGACACACACGGCCCAGACACACACGGCCCTGACACTGGTCACCCCTAACATGGCCCACACACACGGCCTGACACTGGTCACCCCTACAGCCCTGACACACCAGCACCCGGCCCAGACACACACGGCCCTGACACTGGTCACCCCTAACACATGGCCCCTGACACACCCCTGACACTGGTCACCCTAACACACATGAACACACACAGTTCCAGACACACACGGCCCAGACACACACGGTCCAGACACACACGGTCCCCAGCACACACACAGACACCGCGTCCACCAACACACTCAGACACACACGGCCCTAACACACAGAACACGGCCCAGACACACACTCCAGACACACACGGTCCCTGACACTGGTCACCCCTAACACACATGAACACACACGGCCCAGACACACACAGCCCTGACACTGATCCTAACACATGGCCCTGACACGGCCCTGACACTGGTACCCTAACACACGGCCCAGCAGTCCTGACACTGTCCACTAACACACGGCCCAACACACATCGACACTGGTCACCCTAACACATGGCCCTGACACGGCCTGACCACAGGTCACCCTAACACGGCCAGACACACACGGTCCCTGACACCGACACACGGCCAGACACACCCTGACACTGGTCACCCTAACACATGGCCTGACACGAGCCCACCGACACTGGTCACCAACACACGGCCCAGACACACACAACACACATGAACACACGCGTCCACAACCCTAACACATGGCCCAGACACAGCCCTGACACTGGTCACCTAACACACGGCCCAGACACACACATGAACACACACAGCCCTGACACTGGTCCTAACACATGGCCCTGACACACAGCCCTGACACTGGTACCTAACACACGGCCAGACACACACACACACTGGTCACCCCTAACACACAGACACACACGGCCCTGACACTGATCCCTAACACATGGCCCTGCACAGCCTGACACTGGTCACCTAACACACGGCCCAGACACACAGTCTGACACTGTCACCCTGAGAACACACGGCCCTGACACTGGTCACCCTAACACACGCCCTGACCACGGCTCTGACACTGGTCACCCTAACACACAGGACCCCAGACACACCCACACGGTACCCTAACACACAGCCCAGACACACACGGTCCCTGACACTGTCACCCTAACACACCCAGACACACACCCAACACACAGCCCAGACACACTGAACACACACAGCCCAACACTGGTCACCCTAACACAGCCCAGACACACACGGCCTGACACTGGTCACCCCTAACACGGCCCAGACACACACATTGAACACACACAGCCCAACACACAGCCCAGACACACAGCCCAGACACACACGGCCCAGACACACACGGCCCTGACAGCCCTGACACTGGTCACCCTGGCCCAGACACACAGTCTGGCATAACACACACACACACATGAACTGCACACGTGACCACACACACACACATTGAACACACACACACAGTCGCCCTTCACACACATTGACACTGCCCACACAGCCCAAGACCCCTGACACAGATCCCTAACACAGCCCAGACACACACCCCTGACACACACGGCCCCTGGTCACCCCTAACACACGACCCAGACCCGGGCCTGGATCACCCTTACACGGCCAGACCACACACGACCCTGACACTGGTCACCCCTAACACACAGCCCTGACACACACAGCCCCAGACACTAGTCACCCTAACAGCCCAGGACACACCGCAGACACACACAGTGACACACGACCAGACACACACAGCCCTGACACACACGACCAACCCTGACCAGACACACACATTGACACACCTGAACACACACGCCCTGACACTGGTCACCCCTAACACACGGCCCTGACACACAGAACACACACAGCCCAGACACACCCACCACAGCCTGACACTGCCCCACACAGCCCAGACACACACACGGCCTGACACACACAGTGACACTGAGTCCAACACACATTGAACACACACAGCCCGAGCCCTGACACTGGTCACCCCACACATGGCCCGACCCCAGACACTGACCTGACACACACACAGACACTGATCACCCACAGCCCAGACACACACACATGACACACACAGCCCTGACACTGGTCACCCTAACCCAGACACACACGGCCCAGACACACAGACACAGCCCAGACACACACGCCCCTGACACCCTTAGCAGTCACCCCTAACACAGCCCAGACACACACAGCCCCTGACACACACAGTCCCTGACACTGGTCACCCTACAGCCCAGACACACACAGCCCAACACACATGAACACACAGCCCACACCCTGAACACACACGGCCAGACACACACGCCAGACATGGTCACCCTAACACTGACCCCAGGCACCGAACACACAGCCAGACACTGGTCACCCCTAACACACATTGAACACACACGGCCACACTGGTCTCCCTAACACACAGCCCCTGACACACAGTCTGACACTGGTCACCCTAACACACGGCCCAGACACACACAGCCCAGACACACACACAGCCCAGACACACACACACGGCCAGACACACACAGCTCTGACACTGGTCACCCCTAACAACACCCTGCAGCCTGCACGTACACCCTAACACACAGCCCCAGACACACACAGCCTGACACTGTCACCCTAACAGCCCAGACACACACGGCCCTGACACCAGTCACCTAACACACGGCCCAGACACCACGGCCCTGACACCAGTCACCCTGGCCCAGACACACGGCCTGGACTGGTCACTAACACACAGAACACACGGCCCAGACACTGGTCACCCTAACACGGCCAGACACACACGGCCAGACACTGGTCACCCTAACACATGGCCCTGACACAGCCCTGACAAGTGCCCTAACACACACCCAGCACACACACAGCCCAGACACTGGTCACCCTAACACACCCAACACACACAGCCCTGACACACACAGCTCTGACACTGGTCACCCCTAACACACAGCCCAGACACACACAGCCCTGACACTGTCACCCTAACACACAGCCCAGACACACACAGCCCCTGCCTGCAGCCCCTGACACTGGTCACCCTGAACACACAGCTCTGACACTGGTCACCCACACAGCCCTGACACAGCTCTGACACTGAGTGCCCTAACACACGGCCCGGACACACAGACACGCCCAGACACACACAGGCTCAGACACCAGACCGACCACACAACCGCCCTAACACGGCCAACACACAGCCCAGACACGCAGCCACAGACACACAGGCTCGACACACACGGCCCTGACACTGACACCAGACACCCCAGACACACACAGCCAGACACACACAGCCCAGACACACAGCCCAGACACTGGTCCATAACACATGGCCCTGACACACTGACACTGATCACCTTAACGCCCTGACCCACACGGTATGACACCGGTCACACAAACACGGCCCCTGACACACGCCAGAACCACACGGCCCTGACACTGGTCCCTTAACACATGTGACACACACGGCCTGACACTGGTCACCCCTAACAGCCCAGACACACAGTCCAGACACTGGTCACCTTGACAGCCCTGAACAGCCTGACACTGGTCACCCTAACACAGCCCAGACACACACAGTCCAGACACTGGTCACCCCTTAACACATGCCCTGGACACACACAGCCCTGACACACAGCCACACTGAGCTCAACATGCCCACAGCACACACAGCCCCAACACACCAGCCCAACACACACAGCCCCTGACACACAGCCCTGACACACAGCCCCTGACACAGCCCCTGACACTGATGTCAGCCCCGGCCAGACACACTGGTCACCCAGACACATGTCCCTGACACACAGCCCTGACACACACGCCTGACACTGGACACCTTAACACATGGCCCTGACACACGGCCCAGACACACACAGCCCTGACACACAGCCCTGACACTGGTCACCTAACACAGAACACATTGAACACACACAGCCCAGACACACACGGCCCCTGACACTAACATGGCCCTGATACAGGTCACTGCAACACACAGTCCTCACACACAGGTCACCACCACACACCAGGTCACCCCAACACACCCACAACACAGATGCCACAACACACAAGGTCACCACAACACAGGTCACCACAACACCAGTCACCACAACACACCAACACACAGGTCACCACAACACACCACAACACACAGGGCCTGACACACAGGTCACCACAACACAAGGTCACCACAACACACAGGTCACCCACAACACACACAGGTCACCCACAACACACAGGTCACCACAACACGCACCTGCCACAACCCCACAGAGCCACACACACCACACAGGTCACCACAACACAGATGCCACAACACAGATGCCACAACACAGGTGCCCACAACACACAGGTCACCACAACACACAGGTCACCCACAACACAGTCACCACAACACATGAGTCACCCACAACACATGGGTCACCACCACAACACAGGTCACCACACAGTACCACAACACACAATGCCACAACACACAGGTCACCACAACACAGAGGTCACCACAACACACAGGTCACCACAACACACAGTCCACCACCACACACAGGTCACCCACAACACAAAGTCACCCACAACACACAGTTCACCCACACACAGTCACCACAACACAGTTCACCACAACACAGATACCACAACACAGGTCACCACAACACAGGTCACCACAACACACAGGTCACCCACCACGCACAGGTACCACAGCACACCCCAACACACAGGTCACCACAACACACAGGTCGCACACAAGACACACAACACCGACAGGTCACCACACACACCTGACACACAGGTCACCACAGGTCACCACAACACAGTCACCCACAACACACAGGTCCTGACACACAAGTCACCCCACACACAGGTCACCGACACACAGATGCCGCAACACAGTGCACCACCACACAGGTCACCTGACACAGAGTGACACCCACAACACAGTCCACACAGGTCACCCACCATACCACAACACAGTGCCCACACAGGTCACCACAACACAGGTCACCACAACACCACCCACCAACACAGTAACCACAACACCAGATACCCACAACACACAGGTCACCACAACACAAAGGTCACCACAACAAAGTAACCACCACACAGGTACCACAACACAGGTCACCACAACACACAGGTACCACAACACATGCCACAACACACGAGTCACCACAACACACCAGGTCACCACAACGTCACCTGGCACACAGGTCACCACAACACACAGGTCACCCACACAGGTGCCACAACACACAGGTCACCCAACACACAGTCACCACAACACAGGTCACCACAACACAGTCACCACAACACACAGGTCACCACACACAGGTCACCCACACAGGTCACCACAACACACAGAGGTCACCACAACACAGATGTCACCACAACACGCCAGTGGCCACACACAGATGCCACAACACACAGTCCACACAGGTCACCACAACACACACACAGACCACACAGATACCACAACACAGAGATGCCACAACACACAGGTCACCACAACACACAGGTCACCACAACACAGTCACCACAACACACAGTCACCCACAACACACAGGTCACCACAACACAGTCACCACAGCATTCACCACAACACAGGTACCTACCACACACACAGGTCACCCCAACACACAGGTCACCACAACACAGAGTCACCACAACACAGAGTCACACAGCAGCCAAGACACCACCACACAGGTCACCACAACACAGAGTCACCACAACACACAGGTGCCACAACACACCAGGTCACCACAACACACAGGTCCCCTACACACAGATGCCACAACACAA
>NW_024756914.1:9744869-9884869 GCF_018991925.1 Homarus americanus
CCCAGGCACACCTCAGACACTCCCCAGGCACACCTCTGACACTCTCAGGTACAACCCAGACACTCCCAGGCACACCGCTGACACTCCCAGGCACACCTGACACCCCACACCTCTCTTGACACTCCCTAGGCACACCTGACACTCCCAGGCATAACTGACACTTAGGCACACTCTACAGTCCTAGGCACACCTCCGACACTCCCAGGTACACCTCTGACACTCCCAGGTACATCTCGACACTCCCCAGGTACTCCCCTTGATACCCCAGGCATACCTTGACATCCCAGGCACTCACTGACATTCCCTTTGTACACCTCTGACATCTCTGTGCACACTGCTGGTTTGCTGCTGTGAGACCAGGAAGGTCAGAGGTGGATCCAGGGGGGTACTGGGGGTCCAAACCCAAGTGTTTTTCTATTGTATAAAGTAATTACTTTTGCCCTCAGAATATTTCCTAATAAGTGCATTTGGCCTGATAATGCCCATGATATTGGCCAGATTAAAAAATGATTAAAATCAAAGCACAGACACCCTCCCCAATCTTAACATTCCAACACCCCAACACCACCCACACACACCCCAACACCACCCAAACACACCCCAACACCACACACACCCCAACACCCACACAACCCCAACACCACCCACACACACCCAACACCACCCACACACAACCCCAACACCACCACACACCCCAACACCCCCCACACACACCCCACACCACCCACACACACCCCCAACACCATCCACACACACCACCCAACACCACCCCACACACACACCCCAACACCACCCACACACCCCCAACACCACCCACACACCCCCAACACCACCCACACACACCCCCCAACACCACCTCACACAACCCCAACACCACCCCCACACATCAACCCCAACACCACCCACCCTCACACACCCCAACACCACCGACACACACCCCAACACAACCCCCACACACACCCCAACACCACCCACACACACCCCAACACCACCCCACACACCAACACCACCCACACACACCCCAACACCACCCCACACACCCCAACACCCCACACACCCCAACACCACCCACACACCCCAACACCACCCACACACCCCAACACCACCCCACACACACCCCAACACCACCCCCACACACCCCCACACCACCCACACACACCCCAACACCACACACACACCCCAACACCACCCACACACACCCCCAACACCACCCACACACCCCCAACACCACCCACACACACAACCCCAACACCACCCCACACACACCCCAACACCACCCACACACACAACACCCAACACCACCCACACACACACACCCACACACACACACCAACACCACCCACACACACACACCACCCACACACACACACCAACACCCCACCCACACACACACACACCAACCACCCACACACACACACCCCCAACACCACCCACACACACACCCCAACACCACCCCACACCTAACACCACACCCACAC
Source organism: Homarus americanus (assembly GCF_018991925.1). Lineage (NCBI taxonomy): Eukaryota > Metazoa > Arthropoda > Malacostraca > Decapoda > Nephropidae > Homarus > Homarus americanus. Next base: position 9,746,348 of record NW_024756914.1, read on the forward strand.
ACACCCCCAACACCACCCACACACTCCCAACACCACCCACACACACACCCCAACAACAAAACACACAGACCTTCCAACACTATCCACAACCCAGCCGTGGGATCCACAGACACATCATAGCCAGTAAATTTAACCATTTGATTGAGAACATATAACTAAAGTCCAAACCCATGCCTGTAGGAATACAATGATACCGCCACACATGAACCAAAAGGATTCCACCTTACCAACACTACTAAATAGCTTATTTAGCAAAGTAAATGTACTGCTAATTTATTAGTATGAAAATGATCCAGAATAGTGAAACGTAATGGGATCTTGGACACATTTATTAAATGAATATTCCAAAATCATCAAATACAAAACTGAGCGATTATTGATTTATCTGCACACCATAGAGAACATGCGTCTTTCTTTGCTTCTGTTTTACTCATCACCTCCTCAAGTTGACCACCTGAGCCTGATAGCCTTCCCTCCTCCCGGCCAAAGACTGACTGTTGGCCCGCCACTTGCTGTACAACGCCTATACTCTAGGTGTGCGAGGGGCCAGGACACGGCTGGGCTGTCCAGGCCTGACTTGAACACTGGTGAGGCTGCAGGAGAGGCCCACCAGCCTGGATGTTATCCAGATCTATGATCAGCAGGAGGGTCTGGGCATTCAGATTTGATTCTGAGCCTTCCTGACCCCAGCGAACTGCCACCAACTGATTCGGCCATGCCCAGACCTCCCCATAAGTCTCATATCCAAGATCTTTTGACACACCTTTCTTCTCCTCCTTTCATCCCCATTGCAGAGCATTGTCTGCAGAATCGCTGGGATTACATACCAGAAGATTCCTCCTTACTTTCAGTCTGCTCCACACCTAACTTTCCTGCCTGGACTCTCAGGAGCTTTGCCAAGAGAACATGCCCCACCTCTGGAGGAACTGATGGACTTAACTTTTGGTGTTGAACCAATTTGGCAAGTAGACACTACCATTTAATTGATTAGCTGTGTTTCCCCCAGGTTGTAGTTGGTTCCCTTTCAGTTTATGGATGAGACCCAAATGCTGCAGAACCTGAGAGCTGCCAGAGCCACTCATAGAATGTGAGACTGGACCTATATCTGCAGGTAAGCAAGCCCCATCAGGCATGACCCCAGTTTGATGGCACTGCAAACCTATAAAACTGACAGTACTGGCTGATAACTGAACAATAATGACAGTGTGCTCAACTGAAGGAGGGCCATCTAGATTTTTTCAAAGCTCTCGATTTACTTATCTCAGTGGCAGAGTCCAGCATCTGCCAAGATAAGACCATCTGTTATTGTTTGAAAAGAGTCTTGCCATCCAGCTCCTGGACTATGTCTGGAGTGGCAACTCACAGGAGTCACAAACAATCCAGACCAGCTTCCTCCCAATTTTCCATGATTCAATTTTACACCTGCCAGTCTTCTTGTGTTCAGAGTTGGTGCTGTCCCTCCCTGCAGTGGTCTGGTCTACGCTCCTCTGAGCCAGTTCACAATGTTATCTGCCACTATCTCAGCTGGTTTCTGATGTCATCTTTCTCTGGAGGAAATGCCACAATGTTTCCTCCTGACCACTGCAGCAGGAGTAGTGTTCTCCCTTCACCATGTAGCAGGGAACAACTTGTCAGAATCTCCAACTTCTATGAACACTTTAGTGTCATCCTCTTCTCCCATCGGGAAGAACAAACAATTGATCATTTTCTTATCCCTTTATCAAACTCCTTCTTTCTAGGTTAATACAAGTTTCCTGAGCTCTCTTTATTTTGTTAAGTGATCACTGCGGTGAACATCATCGTGTTATCAAATCATCGTCAATCTGTACAGCTGTTGCTATTCTGCAGTTTTCTGAGAGACCAGTGTGGTGTCGAGTGTTACCAGATGCTCGGATATTCTTCCTGGCTTAAATTCTGGAAGGTTTGGGACTATTTTCAAGTTAGGGACAAAGTCACCATTCTCTGGTCAGCACTCGATCAGCCATAGGGTGTCATTAAACTCTGAATCAGCTTTGACTCAATCATATTTTTGACTTCACCCTCAGCCTTTCAATTTCTCTTTTCCTCGTAACTTTCTGTCTCTTCTGTATGTTTCTAGTCTCTTGGACTCCAGAATATCTTGGCAGAAATCATGAGAGCCCTTATACTGTCGCCAGTCTTCTCTCTGTGTTTTTGACAAATCAGTCTGATCACATGAACTTCTAGCCCACGCTTGCAAAATACAGGAGATGTGGGCCTCGGATTTTCAGTCACGATCGCAGATCTAAACTCAGACAGAGGAACAATTGCAAGTAATTATGTCAAATAACTGGTCCAGTTGTTTGGCAAAGCTGTTCCTAAACTGCAAGTATTCTCCCCAAGAGAGAGATTCTGTCTTTTTCCTTAACTGCTAGCAGTCTTCACTAATCTTCTTCTGACTTGTTATGACTGGAGGCTTGAACTGAGCTGCTAGCCAGAGTGTCCTGTGCCAAGACAGCTTTGTCATATCACTGGCAATGTCTTTGTTTCTTGTGTAAAGTTCTCAGTCTTTTCACTGGATTTGGTTTGATTAAAACAATCGTGATCTCAAAGCATCTCAATGTAGGCAACTCCGACTTCAGTAGGAGCTCTCTCCCAGACCCAAGATAGCAGACTGAGATGGCTGGATTTTTGGTTCTCGTCTCTGACACAAGCAGCCATCGCAAATATTATCAACTTATAAATGACCAGAATCTGAAACAGAAAAATATTGTTGTTGGGTTGTTAAAGAATGAAGTCAGAAAGCAAATGTTCACTTATTTAATTGTAAATGCACTAATGCAGCTGTATTGTTAATTTTCGATAAATTTCACGCTAAAAATTTACCTAGCAAAGGTTGCAAAATATTGAAACTGGAAATTATTTTCTGTTTATATATTACTCAAAATCTACCAAAAAAAGAGATGTAAGTATTTAGTCATTGATCTTCCATGACACACCCCAATGAGTATGGAAGCACAGAAGGAGGGCAGGAGCATTCCACAGTTTGGTTGTGTGAGGGTTAGCGATGTACTATAACGTGGTTATTCTAGTGGACCGGCATCCATAGAGAACGGTGGGGTACCGCTGGCAAGACGCAGGTTACAGAGCCCACGGCCTGCCGGGCGTACACACAGGATGCCAAACCCACTCTAACATTGCCCCAAAATAATACCTGTAAAGAGAGAAATAGTGAAATAAACACTGCTGCAAAGAGAAAGGGAAGAAAAAGATTTACTGTCTTGGTGATGAGAGTTAATAAGATTTGTAAAGGCCTTTGATTCCGCACCCTAACAGTTGACAGAAGAGCCACCCCAGATATGAGAGCAGGTACTCCAAGTTAGGGATTTAATGAATTTTGGCATACTTGAAGCAACTGTTAGGAGTGAAGTAGGCTTATATCTTGCGGGGTTGCGGCCCTTAGCTATCGGAGGCAAGCTTAGCAATGTTGTGATGTGTATTTCCATGACATATTTTCATTTTAAATTAAAATTGTTAATTTGCAAGGGAGGTCAGATATTAGTAAAACACACTCAAAAAATATCCTCTGAAGGTCTCCCAATCCTATTCAACTCACTTATTCTCATATTAATGAACTAACTTCAACATAACCTACCCTATTCTATATTCCAGTGAGAACCAACCACCCAAACTAATTCTAACTAAAAAAAGGATTTGTTATAATCAGAATCATTTTTAAAACAGCAAGAGAGAAAAAATATATTTTATATGTGAAAAAAAAGAGTGATATAATCTCAAATTTAAATGACTACACATGTGAAAGCATAGTCAAATATTAACTATATAAATATGAGCCTATTGGAGTATTTTTAGTCTATAATTACATAACTGAACTATAGTCCGAAAAGAATTATCCGTGTTATAGAGGTATTTACTGTTGAGAGCCCCACCCACCGGCCCTGGCCCAGTCTGGCCCCATCCCTGGCCCATATCTTGGCCCACAGCCCTGGCCCCAGGCCCTGCATCTCTGGCCCCACTGTTCCTCATCTGGCCCCAGCATCTCACACAGCATCTCATTCACCAGGTCTGTCTGGCCACTGCATCTTGCCATTCACATCTGGCCCTGGCTGTCTGTCATGTATCTGTGTCTGCCCTGCCTGCGTCTTCAGGCCCTGCTGTGTCAGGCCTGGCTTCCGGCCAGCCCTGTTTGTGCCTGAGGCCCTGCCTGGCCAGGCCTGCCCAGGCCCATCTGGCCCAGGCCCTGGCCCACAGGCCCGTCTGGCCATCTGGCCAGGCCCTGGCCCCAGGCCCACAGCACCAGGCTCAGGCCCCTGCACCCTGTCTGGCCACCCCATCTGGCACCATCTGGCCATCCCCATCTTGGCATCCATCTCATCATCTCATCTGTGCCATCCATCCTGGCCAGGTCCCCAGGTCTTGTCACGTTTGCATCTATTCTGGTCAGGGCCCTGTCTTGGTCAGCCCTGTTGTGTCTTGCCTGGTTTGTGCCCTGCCTGCCAGGCCTGTTGTGTTTAGGGGCCTGGTTTTGGCCAGGGCTTATTTGTAATGCCTCGATCATATATTAAATTCTTCAAGAATGATTAATGTACGATATCCAGGTGTTCAAGCACCTGATATAATGCAACATTTTGCATGCGTTACTGCACTTATTGTACAGCATATTAAGTCCTTATGAGTGAATATTGCACACTGATGTCATAAAGTTCTATATAATAGTGTTCTGATTCACGTAACACTGCACATTACATACGGCCTTTCAGGGGTTATATTAAATTATCGTCTATGAGTGCATGATATTGAATCTCTATTTAAAATTTAAACCGTATCTGTACTTGACTCTATCACTTATGGTCGGCAGCGAGTCATCTCTGAAGTCACATAAATCCTGATTCAGTGTAAACGACTATGGCATCTTGATCCGCTCATTGGTTGTCCAGTCTTGTCTCTGAAGGGCACTATATTCTGAAGAAAAAATTGTCATTATTCTGAAAATCTTTTGTACTTGTAAATATTCTGAAATTTTGTTACCCGTCAATATTATGGAAATCTTTTGTTACCTGTCAACATTCTGAAATCTGTGACTGCCTTCTTCATTTTGCTACTTGCCCAGCTTCTTCATCTACTTTCCCAGGTGTGAGTTCCTTGTTGTGTATGTCTACCTTTGTACTTTCACTAACTTGTGTGTACCAGAGACCAGACCCTGGATACATGACCCCCCCCCTCCTCCCCCTCCTACCTCTCACCTGCCCTCCTACTTCCTCTTCCTCACCTGTCTTCCTTTCTTCCTTCACCCTCCTCCTTTCAACTGCCTTCCTCCCACTTCTCCTCCTTCTCTCTCACCTGTCCTCGCCTCCTCTCACACATACACACGCACAGGTAAAGGAGGCACGCAGAGGTAGAGGGGCAGGAGGAGGTAGGGAGACAGGAGTGAGGTAAGCAGGAAACAGAGTAAGCATGGAGGGCTGGTGTGCCATCCGTAACTATAGACTACACCAGCCTCGCCATCAAACCATCAACACACACCCCGAGAGGTTTTGCCCCCGACAGGACGCACGCCAAGGTAAGAGGGGAGGAAGGGGAAGTGAGAGGGGAAGGTGATAAAGGAGACAATCACCACACAACATCTCTACCTCTGCTATTGTTGTGAGATCGGATCGAGGGTAAGAGAAATCCCTCAAATTAAGGAGAGAAAATAATAGGGGTGAATCCCACTACGTGACCCGATGTCCTTACCTATAATTCCTTTCCACAATTTGTCGTGTCCTATTCTGGTCACCCCGACTACTCTACACCCATAATATAAGACTTGTTCATTAACCCATAATATAAGACTTGCTCTACAACTCTATAAATATAAGACTTGTTTCATAACCCATAATATAAGACTTGCTTTACACCCATAATATAAGACTTGCTCTACACCCATAATATAAGACTTGTTTCACACCCCATAATATAAGACTTGCTCTACACCTATAATATAAGACTTGCTCTACACCCATAATATAAGACTGCTCCACACCCCATAATATAAGACTTGCTCACACCCATAATATAAGACTTGCCTCACACCCATAATATAAGACTTGCTCCACACCCATAATATAAGACTTCCTCTACACACCCATAATATAAGACTTGCTCTCTACACCCATAATATAAGACTTGTCTCTACACCCATAATATAAGACTTGCTCTACACCCCATAATATAAGACTTGGTTTACACCCATATAATATAAGACTTGCTCTACACCCATAATATAAGACTTTCTCTACACCCTATAATATAAGACTTGCTCTACACCCATAATATAAGACTTGTTTCTACACCCCATAATATAAGACTTGTTTCTACACCCATAATATAAGACTTGCTCTACACCCCATAATATAAGACTTGCTCTACACCCATAATATAAGACTTACTCACACCCATAATATAAGACTTACGTTTCAACCTTCATAATATAAGACTTGCTCTACAACCCATAATATAAGACTTGCTCTACACCCATAATATAAGACTTGCTCTACACCCCATAATATAAGACTTGCTCTACACCCATAATATAAGACTTGCTCTACACCCATAATATAAGACTTGCTTCTACACCTCATAATATAAGACTTGCTCTACACCCATAATATAAGACTTACTCTACACCCCATAATATAAGACTTGCTCTACAATCCCATAATATAAGACTTGCTCTACAACCCCATAATATAAGACTTGCTCTACACCCATAATATAAGACTTGCTCTACACCCCATAATATAAGACTTGCTCTACACCTAATATAAGACTTGTTTTACACCCATAATATAAGACTTGCTCTACAATCTATAATATAAGACTTGCTTCTACACCCCACAATATAAGACTTGCTTCTACACCCCTATAATATAAGACTTGCCTACACCCTATAATATAAGACTTGCTCTACACCCCATAATATAAGACTTGCTCTACACCTCATAATATAAGACTTGCTCTACACCCCATAATATAAGACTTGCTCTACACCCCATAATAACACTTGCTCTACAATCTATAATATAAGACCTGCTCTACACCCCATAATATAAGACTGCTCTCACAATCTAAATAAGACTTGCTCACACCCATAATATAAGACTTGCTCTACACCTATAATTTAGTGTGTCACGCGACCTTATGTGTGGTGTCACGTGACTCCAGGTGTGGTGTGTCATGACCTTATGTGTGTGACGCGACCTTGTGTGTGTGTGTCACGCGACCTATGTGGTGTGTGGGGAGGTGACCTAGTGGTGTGTGTCACATGACCTTTAGGTGTATGACGACCTTATGTGGTGTAATACGGCCTTGTGTGTGGTGTGACGTGACCTTATGTGTGGTGTGTGTGTGAGGTGACCTTGTGTGTGGTGTGTCACACTGTGTGTGACGTGACTTATGTGTGGTGTGTCATGTGACTCCAGGTGTGGTGTGTGTCACGCGACCTATGTGTGGTGTGACGTGACCTTGCTGTGGTGTCACGTGACCTTGTGTGTGTGGTGTGTGACGTGATCTCATGTGGTGTGTGACGACTTTGTGTGGTGTGTGTCACGCGACCTATGTGTGGGTGTGTGCACGACCTTATGTGGTGTGTCACGTGACCTGTGTGTGGTGTGTGACGCACTTTGTGTGTGGTGTGACGACCTTGTGTGGTGTGTCACGTGACCTGTGTGTGGTGTTTCACGTGTGACTTTTGTGTGTGGTGTGTGACGACCTATGTGTGGTGTGTGACACACCTTATGTGGTGACGTGACATGTGTGTGACGTGACTTTTGTGTGTGGTGTGTGACGTGACCTTATAGGTGGTGTGTCATGACCTTGTGTGTGGTGTTTCACGACTTTGTGTGTGGTGTGACGTGACCTTTTATGTAGTGTGTGATGTGACCTTGTGTGTGTGTGTGATGACCTTGTGTGTGTGGTGTGTGACGTGACCTTGTGTGTGGTGTGTGTGTGTGATGACTTTGTGTGTGGTGTGTGTCATACATCTTGTGTAGTGTGATGTGACCTTGTTTAGGTGTGTGACTGAACCTGTGTGTGTGGTGTGACGACCTTGTGTGGCGTGACCAGTGTGGTGTGATGACCTTAGTGTATGGTGTCACAGACCTTGTGTGTGTGTGTGTGATGTGACCTTAGTTTATGCAGACGACCTATGTGGTGTGTCACGACCTTGTGTGTGACGTTACCTATGTGTGGTGTGACGACCTTTGTGTGTGTGTGACGACCTGTGTGTGTGTGACGACCTGTGATCAAAAGCACGTGACCTCATGTGTGGTGTGTGACGTGACCTGTGTGAAGGTGTGACCTTGTGTGTGTAGGTGTGTGGCGTGACCTGTGTGTAGTGACGTGACCCATGTGTGGTGACGTGACCTGGCGGTGGTGTGTGGACGTGACCCCAGGTGGCGTGACCCTTGTGTGTAGTGTGTGACGTGACCTATGTGACGACCCTATGTGACGTGACCCTGTGTGTGGTGTGCAGACCCTGTAGTGACGTCACCCTATGTGGTGACGATCCCCTGTGGTGGAAGTTACGTATTGCTCACTACACACAAGATCACCCCACACACTACACAAGATCACGTCACACACCACACACAAGATCACCTCACACACCACATACAAGATTACCCCCCACACACCACACACACAAGATCAACCCACACACCACACACAAGATCACCACACACACACACAAGATCACCACACACCACACACAAGATCACCCCACACCACACACAAGATCACCACACACCACACACAAGATCACCACACACCACACACAAGATCACCTCACACACCACACACAAGATCACGCACACACCACACATGACCCCACACACCACACACAAGATCACCTCACACACCACACACAAGATCACGTCACACACTACACACAAGATCACGCCACACACCACACACAAGATCACCTCACACACCACACAAAAAGATCACCTCACACACCACACACAAGATCACCCCACACACCACAACAAGGTCACGACACACCACACATAGGTCACGTCACACACCACACATAGCATCATTCACACACCACACACAAGGTCATCCACACACCACACATGGCACACACCACACACAAGGCCACGACACCATAAGGTCACGTCACACACCACAAAAAAAGGTCGCGTGACACACTACACACAAGGTCACCCTACACACGACACATAAGGTCGTGACACACTACACACAAGGTCACGTCACACACCATAAGGGTCGCGGACACACCACACATAAGGTCACGTCACACACAACACATAAGGTCGCGTCACACACCACACACATGTCACACACCACACATAGGTCACGTCACACACCACACAAGACGCATGACACCACACACACAAGTTCACGTCACACACCACAACACAAGGTCACGTCACACACCACACATAAGGTCGCATGACACTACACAAAAGGTCACCACACACACACATAAGGTCACGTGACACACTACACACAAGGTCACCCCACACACCACATAATATGCCGTGCCACACCACACATAAGGTCACGTCACACACCACACAGGTCGCATGATCACACACACAAGGTCACGTCACACACCACACATAAGGTCACGTCACACACCACATAAGGTCGCGTGACACCACACACAAGGTGTGACACACTACACACAAGGTCACCCCACACACACACATAAGGTCACGTCACACACCACACATAAGGTCACGTCACACACCACACACAAGGTCACGTCACACACTACACACAAGGTCACGTCACATACCACAAACAAAGTCAGTCAAACACCACACAAGGTCACGTCACACATCACACACAAGGTTTACGCCACATACACAAACAAGGTCACGTCACACACCACACATAAAGGTCACTGACACACCACACACAAGGTCACGCCACACACCACACACAAGGTCACGTCACACACCACACACAAGGTCACGTGACACCACACATAAGGTCACGTCACACACTACATAAGGTCGCGTGACACACTACACACAAGTCACCTCACACACCACACATATCACGTCACACACCACACATAAGGTTAGTGACACATCACACACACACACACCACACACAAGGTCACGTCACACACCACACACAAGGCCACGTCACATACCACACAAACAAGGTCACGTCACACACCACACATAAGGTGACGTCACACACCACACATAAGGTCACGTCACACACTACACACAAAGTCATGTCACACACTAGACATAAGATCACGTGACACACCACACACAAGATCACCTCACACACCACACACAAGACATACACACCACACACAAGATCACGTGACACACCACACACAAAGGACTACCCCCACACACCACACAAGATCACCTCACACACCACACACAAGATCACCACACACCACACACAAGATAACCGTCACACACCACACACAAGATCACGTCACACACCACACACAAGATCACTCACACACCACACACAAGATCACCACACACCACACACAAGATCACGCTCACACACCACACACAAGATCACCTCACACACTACACACAAGGTCACGTCACACACACACACACAACACCACACATAAGGTCACGTCACACACTACACACAAGGTCACGCCACACACCACACAAGGTCACGTCACACACTACACACAAGGTCACGCCACACACCACACAAGGTCACGTCACACACACACACATAAGGTCACGTCACACACTACACACAAGGTCACGCCACACACCACCAAGGTCACACACACCACATAAGGTCACGTCACACACCACACATAAGGTCACGTCACACACTACACACAAGGTCACGCCACACATCACACACAAGGTCACACACACACAAAGGTCACGTCACACACCACACATAAAGGTCACGTCACACACTACACACAAGGTCACGCCACACACCACACACAAGGTCACGTCACACACTACACAAGGTCACGTCACACACCACACATAAGGTCACGTGGCACACGATGCACAAGGTCCTGTCACACACCACACACAAGGTCACGTCACACCACACACAAGGTCACGCCACACACCACATAAGGTCACGTCACACCACACACAAGGTCACGTCACACACCACACATAAGGTCACGTCACACACCAAACACAAGGTCACATCACACACTACACACAAGGTCATGTGACACACCACACACAAAGTCACGTCACACACCACACATAAGGTCACTCACACACCACACACAAGGTCACGACACACACCACACACAAGGTCACGTCACACACCACAAAACAAAGGTCACACACTACACACAAGGTCATGTGACACACCACACACAAAGTCACGTCACACACCACACACAAGGTCAACGTCACACCACACAAGGTCACGTCACACACCACACACAAGGTCACATCACACACTACACATAAGGTCACGTCACACCACACACAAAGTCACGTGAAACACCACAAACAAGTCACGACACACCACACATAAGGTCACGTCACACACCACACACAAAGTCACGTCACACACCACACATAATGTCACGTCACACACCACACATAAGGTCACACACCACACATAAGGTCACACACACCACACACAAAGTCACGTGAAACACCACACACAAGGTCACGTGACACACCACACAAAAGGTCACACACACCACACACAAAGTCACGTCACACACCACACACAAGGTCACGCACACCACACATAAGGTCACTCACACACCACACATAAGGTCGCGTGACACACCACACACAAAGTCACGTCACACACCACACATAAGGTCACTCACACACCACACAAGGTCACGTGACACCACACATAAGGTCACGCCACACACCCATAATCAAGCGTGACACACCAACACAAGGTCACGACACACCACACATAAGGGTCACGTCACACACCACACATAAGGTCGCGTGACACACCACACAGGTCACCTCCCACACACCACACATAAGGTCACGTCACACACCACACACAAGGCCACGTGACACACCACACATAAGGTCACGTCATACACCACAAAAAGGTCCACACTACACACAAGGTCACCCACACCACATAAGGTCGCGTGACACACTACACACAAGGTCACGTCACACACACACATGCGTCGTGACACACCACATAAGGTCACAGTCGCGTGACACTAAACACAAAGTCACGTCACACACCACAAGGTCACGTCACACACCACACATAAGGTCGCATGACACACCACACACAAGGTCACGTCACACACCACACATAGGGTCACGCTCACACACCACACATAAGGTCGCAGACACACTACACACAAGGTCACCTCACACCACACATAAGGTCGCGTGACACACTACACACAAGGTCACCCCACACACCACACAGGGTCGCGGACACACTACACACAAGGTCACCACACACACACAGTCACGTGACACACCACACATAAGGTCACGTCACACACCACAGGTGTGACTCACCACACACAAGGTCACACACCACAAAGGTCACACACACACCACACATAGGTCGCGTGACACACCACACACAAGGTCACCCCACACACCACATAAGGTCGCGGACACACTACACACAAGGTCACCCCACACACCACACATAAGGCGGTCACACCATAAGGTCGCGGACACACCACACACAAGGTCACGTCACACACCACACACAAGGTTTATAACATACCACAAACAGTCACGTGAAACACTACACACAAGATCACGCACACTACACACAAGATCACGTCACACATCACACACAAGGTTTACGTCACATACCACAAAACAAGGTCACGTCACACACCACACAAGGTGTTTGACACACACACAAGTACGTCACACACCACACACACAAGGTCACTCACACACCACACACAAGGTCACGTGACACACCACATAAGGTGACGTCACACACCACACATATGTGACACACTACACACAAGGTCACTCACACACCACACATAAGGTCACGTCACACACCACACATAAGGTTACGTGACACATCACACACAAGGTCACGTCACACACCACACACAAGGTCACGTCACACACCACACACAAGGCCACGTCACACACCACACATAAGGTGACGTCACACATCACACATAAGGTCACACACACACTACACACAAAGTCACGCACACACTAGACATAAGATCACGTGACACACCACACACAAGATCACTCACACACACACACAAGATCACGTGACACACCACACACAAGATCACGTGACACACCACACACAAGATCACGTCACACACTAGACACAAGATCACCTCACACACCACACACAAGATCACCTCACACACCACACACAAGATCACGTCACACACTACACACAAGATCACACACACACTACACACAAGAGATACGTCACACACCACACACAAGATAACCCCACACACCACATACAAGATCACCCACACACCACACACAAGATCAACTCACACACCACACACAAGATCACTACACACCACACACAAGATCACCCACACACCACACACAAGATCACCCCCACACACCACACACAAGATCACCCCACACACTACACACAAGATCACCCCACACACCACACACAAGATCACCCCACACACCACACACAAGATCACACACACCACACACAAGATCACCCCACACACCACACACAAGATCACCCCACACACCACACACAAGATCACACACACTACACACAAGATCACACACACCACACACAAGATCACCCCACACACCACACACAAGATCACCTCACACACACACAAGATCACCTCACACACCACACACAAGGTCACGTGACACACCACACATAAGGTCACGTCACACACCACACATAAGGTCATCTCACACACCACACACAAGGTCATCTTACACACCACACATAAGGTCACGTCACACACCACACACAAGGCCACGTGACACACCACACATAAGGTCACGTCACACACCAAAAAAAGGACACACTACACAAGGTCACCTCACACACCACACATAAGGTCGCGTGACACACTACACACAAGGTCACGTCACACACCACACATAAGTGCGTGACACACCACACATAAGTCATCACGACACACCACACATAAGGCTCGTGACACCACACACAAGGTCACGTCACACACCACACATAAGGTCACGTCACACACCACACATAAGATCGCATGACACACACACACAAAGTTCACGTCACACACCACACATACAGTCACACACCACACATAAGGTCGCGTGACACACCACACAAGGTCACCACACACCACACACATAAGGTCATGCACACACCACACATAAGGTCACGTCACACACCACACAGTCGCATGACTCACCACAAGGTCACGTCACACACCACACATAAGGTCACACACACACATAAGGTCGCGTGACACAACACACACAAGGTCGTGACACACTACACACACACACCCCACACACCACACATAAGGTCACGTCACACAACACATAAGGTCGCGTACACACACACACAAGGTCACACACACACACACAAGGTTTACGTCACATACCACAAACAAAGTCAGTGAAACACTACACACAAGATCACGTCACACATCACACACAAGGTTTACGTCACATACCACAAACAAGGCCACACACCACACATAAGGTTACGTGACACATCACACACAAGGTCACGTCACACACCACACACAAGGTCACGTCACACACCACACACAAGGTCACGCACACCACACATAAGGTGCTCACACACCACACATAAGGTCGCGTGACACACTACACACAAGGTCACCTCACACACCACACATAAGGTCACTCACACACCCACACATAAGGTTACGTGACACATCACACACAAGGCTCACACACACACCACACACAAGGCCACACACCACACACAAGGCCACGTCACATACCACAAACAAGGTCACGTCACACACCACACAAGGTGACGTCACACACCACACATAAGGTCACGTCACACACTACACACAAAGTCACGTCACACACTAGACATAAGATCACGTGACACACCACACACAAGATCACCCCCACACACCACACACAAGATCACGTGACACACCACACAAGATCACGTGACACACCACACACAAGATCACCTCACACACCACACACAAGATCACACACCACACACAAGATCACCACACACCACACACAAGATCACGTCACACACCACACACAAGATCACGTCACACACCACACACAAGATCACCTCACACACCACACAAGATCACCTCACACCACACACAAGATCACTGACACACACACACAAGATCACCACACACCACACAAGATCACGTCACACACCACACACAAGATCACCCCACACACCACACACAAGATCACCACACACCACACACAAGATCACCCCACACACCACACACAAGATCACCCCACACACCACACACAAGATCACCTCACACACCACACACAAGGTCACCACACACCACACACACAAGATCACCCCACACACCACACACAAGATCACCTCACACACCACACACAAGATCACCTCACACACCACACACAAGATCACGTCACACACTACACACAGATCACCTCACACACTACACACAAGATCACGTCACACACCACACACAAGATCACCCCACACACCACACACAAGATCACCTCACACACCACACACAAGATCACCTCACACTACACAAGATCAACTCACACACCACACAAGATCACCCCACACACCACACACAAGATCACCTCACACACCACACACAAGATCACCCCACACACCACACACAAGATCACCACACACCACACACAAGATCACCTCACACACCACACACAAGATCCCTCACACACCACACACAAGATCACCCCACACACCACACACAAAGATCACGTCACACACCACACACAAGGTCACCCCACACACCACACACACAAGATCACACACTACACACAGATCACCCCACACCACCACAAATAAGGTCACACACCACACACACAAGGATCACGTCACACACCACACCAAGACACACACCACACACAAGGTCACCCCACACCACACACACAAGGTCACCACACACCACACACAAGATCACGTCACACACTACACACAAGATCACACACACCACACACAAGGACCACCACACCACACACAAGGTCACCACACACCCTGACACTTGTGTTACACCCTGACACTCCCAGGTACACCTCTACAATCCCAGGTACACCAGACAATCCCAGGCACACCTCTTCTGACACTTCCAGGCATCTCGACACTTCCAGTATACCTCTGACACTCCCAGGCACACCAATGACACTCCCAGGCACACTCTGACACTCTCTGCTAATAATTCTCTGACACTCCTGCACACCAATGACACCCCTGAGCACCAGTTGCTGCATGAGGTTTATTTGGTAGCGTGATACGCGAGAAGTCCATGGGTACATGTAATTTATAGTATCGAGCATTAGGGAAAGCAACAACGGTGAATACTATAGGTGAATCATAGACCAGTGTTTCCCTAGCCATCACTGCATTCTTCAGGGCACACTAGTAACCTTCCCTGAGCACAAGTACAGCAGCTCATGGTAGTAGGGAGAGTTCTAGACATTCAATCTGGGAACAACAAAGCCCACAACACTAGCTACCACCCACATAGGGCTTAATCTCACAACCTAATACTCAACTGGTAAATACGCGAGAAGAAGCCCATACATAAATTATAGTATCGAGTATTAGGGAAAGAACAACGGTGAATACTATAGGTGAATCATAGACCCAACATACAAATACAATGTTTATTAAAACGCAAAAATGATTACAGAAAAGACGCTGTATGCACCCAAAATAGGAACTCCTGGTACCCTGCCCTCAGGCTCAATTTACTTGCACCACTACTGGGTGTACATACACCAAAACACACATAAACTCTCACAGCACCTTAGCACCATTAAAACCAGTGGCACCTGCCAGTACAACACTCAATACCCCAGTGGCAATACTCCAGCGGCCGCCATGGGAGTCTCATCACCAATGGCACCTTCCAACAAACTCCGATAATTCCGGTGGAATAACACCACCACATAAATATCCCTACTGAGTTATGTACTGTACTCATCCACCAGTGATGGGGCTGGCTGTTGTTTGTGGGGCTTGACGATCCTGGTTCACCACGTGGGCATAGCGTTAGGGGAATACTGGTCAGCTATGGGGCCCATAGGTGGTAGTGGAGCTTCTGACGGTCGGGGTTCACGGGCATAACAGATTCTACTGGACCTCAGACATCTCCCCAGACTGGTGGATACATCATCCACGCTATAGACACGGCCTAGGCTGCGATAGGGACCTGTGGGTGGGAAGCGTGGCGGCTTACTGACGGTTGATAACGAACCTCAACGTTTCAAAGGGACATTAAGGACATAAAATACTTCACTCAAAGCACATTAACTACGTTACTATAACACTTGCACAATCAAACTCTTAATTAGGTCAAATCACTTAAAAATGGCGAATTACAACACAGAGAAGGTGGAATGACCTACCTGTGGGTGGGAAGCTGGTGGCTTACTGACCGTTGAACGGCCCGCCGCCCTCCATCCACGCCAAAGTCACGGATTCCACCTACTCAACCATTTCACTGAATTACGTTACTTTAACACTCTGACGTTTGAAACTGAGACTACGAACTCAGTTTCATTCCCCACTATTATCTTTACAAACAATGCTCTGACTGAGCTATCAAAAGCAAGAATTAAATTGATCACAAAATGTTGGATGGCAATCCCGTCCCAACACGCAGCGCCTTACTACAAACCCGAGGAGCAGATTTAAAAGTTCCCTTCAGGAATATTAACTAATTCCTTAGTTAACCTACCTACCACAATTTCACCATGATTATCAGAGTCTCTGATATTCACAGGTGAAAAAAGGTTTACAGGGTCTCGGTAGCAGAGTTTACAACTTCGGTCAACAGACATACGACATCTCGATGACGTCATCAAGGAAACAGAGAGAACGGAGGACATTTCCACTGGGAGACTCAGAAGGTTTTGTGGACGTGTAAGTGTAATATGGATCATTAGATTTTAACAGGCTAGCCATTATTACGATCATCACACAACCAAATTGCCAGCCAATTCATTTCCCAGAAGGGGGTTGCATCAGGTATTGGCAATGCGTAATCTGTAACACCCACAATCACTGTACCTTGTACAAGAACACACTCTAGATAATTTTTTGTCAAATAGACAGAGATTGTGGATGTTAGACCTTTTAGATATACCTTTTCCACTGTGAAACGCTTATGAATGTCTGGAAATGCCTTCCTCACGATTACAGTTTGTGCTGACGCATTGTCTCTGACAACCTGAACTGGATGTTTCCTTGAATTAAGGGTGTGTGACACTGTTCCCATTGATTAAAAGCTTTGAAAATATCCTCCCGAGAATTACTGCTGGGCAGGTTAGCTGAGGCCACTGATTTAGTACAGCTTGCCTCCTTAGAAATTTTGCATTTAGGATCAGGACACTCCATAATTACAGAATCTACAAATTGGAAATTTGCTCCTAGCACCTAGCTGACTCTGTCCATTAGACTTACCTACAGGGCCCGGTTTTGAACCTGCAGAGTGTAACGGTGGGGGTTTCTCTACTCATACTCTGCCTTTTATTTTACTCTTACTTATACTCCTCTAAGTTCTTTCAATTGTTCTTTTTACTTACTTCAATGGTTACTGCATAACCTTAGTTCTTTTTGGTAGCATGTCGAGGGTCTAAGGCACATGGGTATTGTAATTCTGATATCAGGGTCACTTGGACGGAAATAACGGTGAACTACTGTGGGGAAAATGAATACTCCTAAAATACTCTAAGAACAGGTTTATTAATATGAAATCAATGGGAAAAAGAGATATTATTAACATATATCTTCAAGGTGCAACTCCTCGCTTACTCAACTGCAAACTCAGTATTTCTTATTTACTTATTTTTTTTTAATTTTACTCCTCTGCAAGTTACTCAGATATTACACTCTTAGTACTCACACCCTTACTGGTGTTACGTTACATTACATAGCAAGACCAGTTCCTTGGCCCTACTCACAATTCATAGTTACATGACAACTCCTTGCAGATTACTTTACTTCTCACCTACTGGTGGTACGTGGCATTACAGTACAGTTACAAGAATCAACTCCTTGACTTTGCTCAGGTAGTCCCAAGGGGACAACTTCACTTCTCACACATTACTCGGTACTTCTCATTACATCCAGTTATAAGACAAACTTCAGCTGATACTTCACAAACTGTTGGTAGTGCATAGGAGATGCACTCACACACAACACGTTAATACTGAAACCAGCAAATACATGGGTCCGCTACCCAACATGGGATAATTATTGACAAACACATACAACCACACTGTGGACCATAACTCCAAGGCATGTCCCAGGGTATAACAATGACGCCTCTAACAACTGATGACTGCTGTTGTGATTGGTTGCACTCCGACACGAGGTGGGTCTGGGGCCCTCGGCCCATGAGGTGGACCTGCCGTCTCAATCATATTGAATCACCGACATCAATGCATATATTGATCCCTGCTGGTTACCCACCGGCTCAGCAGCCGATGGGGTGTTCGAATAAGCCCACCCTGGAATCTGGGGACAAACGGGAGAGCGTCACGGGAGGGCGTTGTAGCGTACTGTCGTGGCAGGTTGTCAGGGTCTCTTATTTGGCCTCACAACGTACGTACATGAAATATATCCAACACTCAGGATTGAGGTAGAAATAGAAAATCACAGTGTTTCTCGTATATATATTGTTGCACAGCACAGTCTTAAAGAGATACTAAGTGGGGCGAAGCTTGCTCAGAGTTCCTGTAGGGCGAGGAACTTTCTGAGGGGGGGTGTGTATGGAGCTGTTGAGGGATGTTGCTTGTTGGTGGCGGTAAGTAGAAAGAGAGCGATGAAGGCCAGGTGAGGTCTTATATAACCGCGGTAGGCGTGGCTTGATGGTAGGCCCCCGCTTTGTTCGGCGTCGCTGGTTACCTGACCTTGACCACGAGGGATACGCCGGCAGATTCGCGGGGGGTCGGCCAGTCAGCGACACACGGCGTTTGTAGAGGAGGACGCCACTACAACGTCTCAGTTCAAGTTTAGAAGCTCCAAAAAAGTTGTTGGTAGCGAAAGTCAGAGCGGGGAAGATGACAGAGGAAGGAGCAGGAGGTTAGGAAGGGAATTGTAGTGGGAGAGATAGTGCCGTGGCTTTACACGACTGTGTTTATTTGGTTGGCGCATAGCGCACGTATTGGGTTTTGTCTGTGTTGGGTGTGTGATCCTCGGGTCACCACTCCTCCGGATTGTGTCAGTTCAAATTTAGAAGCTACAACAGCTTTCCCTGAATACGAATTCGCAACCTTTCGATTTACAACAGGTACCTACTTTACTGCTAGGTGAACAGGGACCAAGGGGGCTAGGAAGAGTGTCCAAACAACTTCCGCTTGCGAGGCAAGAGCGGTACCGCTTCTACCACAAGCGCCCCAACGTCTCTCCTTCCCACCTTGGTATATATACCCCGAGTTGCCAGTGATCGCTACTCACGCAATGACAGAAATTACATACAACCCAACTGTTACACATGCAAGGATGACCCTCAGTTGACAAAGGTCGGGCGAATTACTAAAGTTGATTTAAATAAACTAATTCAAGATTGAGCTTGCCAGAAGTGGAAAAAACGCATTGACAACTGTGTTCGAAGGCGGGACTTACTGGGAGGGATCATGAGTGTAAACATCGAATGGGAAAACACTCTTCTTCTAGGGATGGCTAACCCACTCATGTTTTGCGTCCGTGGGGTATAATAAGAATCAGCAGTTAAAACAGACTAGCAGTCAACGTGACCATGACAAGAGGACTGTACATTTTGCGGCCTTTTCTTTTCAACAGGGGTGTGGCGATGGACTAGTGCAAAGACATCTGCTACCTTAGTTGCCTTAAGGAGATCAGTCTCCTCCTTATCTGTCAGGTGTAACATGATTTGATACGGAACCTTTCTTTTGAATTCCTCTGGTACTATGAGGTTGACTAACTCCTCGAATTTGCTGATGGCAGCAGATTTAATCAACCTGTGAAAAGCTCTTAGTTTCCCAGAAGCAAACTCTGCATACGTTTCGGTATTTAGTTTGTTAAGGTTACGGAAAGCCTGTCTATATCCCTCAGTAGTAATTAAATATGAGGCAAGGATCGCCTCCTTGACAACATAATCAGCGTTGTTTTTTAATCCTTCACAAACCTTTAGAGCCTTTCCAGAGAGTTTCGGTGTCACTAGCCAGATCCAGTGTTCTTTAAGCCACCTAAAATGCTTGGCAATGGACTCGAATTCTCTGAAAAAATCCTTCAGGGTTGGATTCTGAAAACAACTTTGTATATTTTGTGATGTCAAATGTGTCAGTTTCTTCACGCCTACTGGACTGTTTCAGACGCAAAACTTTCAACTCATGCTGCCTCTCTCTCTCTCTCTCTCTCTCTCTCTCTCTCTCTCTCTCTCTCTCTCTCTCTCTCTCTTCTCACATTTCATCATCTCAAGCATTACTTCCTCTAACTCCAGTAAGGTTGGGTGTCAGTGACAGTTGTTACAGCCTTGGCAGAGTCTGTACCGTCAACATTATCATCAACCTCCTCGCCAAAGTGTTCTAGCATTATGTCCATTAACTGTGTTTTGGTTACGTCAGCACCAAATTGTATTCTAAAATGTGTGGCTATATAGCGGAGATTATCCTTGTGAGGGTTAGAGATTTTTAGAAGCTCTACCGAGTGATCAGTGACAAACTCTACCGGATTAAAGTCTGACATGTATCAAGGTTTCTGAATGTGTACCAAGCTTTATGTATGTGTACTAAGGGTGTTGTGTGTAAACAAGCTTGTTGTATGTGTACCAAGCTTGTTGTATGTGTACCAAGCTTGTATGTGTACCAAGCTTGTTGTGTGTACCAAGCTGGTTGTATGTGTGCCAAGCTTGTTGTGTGTATCAAGCTTGTTGTATGTGTATCAAGCTTGTTGTATGTAGCAAGCTTGTTGTTTGTGTACCAAGCTTGTTGTATGTGTACCAAGCTTGTTGCATGTGTACCAAGCTTGTTGTATGTGTACCAAGCTTGTTGTATGTGTTCCAAGCTTGTTGTATGTGTTCCAAGCTTGTTGGGTGTATCAAGCTTGTAGTGTGTGTGTGTATCAAGCTTGCTGTATGTGTACCAAGCTTGTTGTATGTGTCCCAAGCTTGTTGTATGTGTATCAAGCTTGTTGTATGTGTACCAAGCTTGTTGTATGTGTACCAAGCTTGTTGTATGTGTACCAAGCTTGTTGTATGTGATCCAAGCTTGTTGTATGTGTTCCAAGCTTGTTGTATGTGTATCGAGCTTGTTGTATGTGCGCCAAGCTTGTTGCATGTATACCAAGTTTGTTGTGTGTACAAAGCTTGTTGTATGTGTATCAAGCTTGTTGTATGTGTGCCAAGCTTGCTGCATGTGCACCAAGTTTGTTGTGTGTACCAAGCTTGTTGTGTGTACCAAGTTTGTTGTGTGTACCAAGCTTGCTGTGTGTGTATTAAGGTTGATAATTATACTCAGTGAACTATGACAGTATATAATGTGTGTGTGTGTGTGTGTGTGTGTGTGTGTGTGTGTGTTTATAAATTGAATAAAGATTTTATATTTATTAAATTTATGGACACACACACACACACACACACACACACAAGTTCTCGCCAGAAGTTACTATTTCATTTGGGAAAGGAATGGAACCAGTGTTGAATAGTGATGAACACTGCTTAAGTCAGTGAAAAACAACTCGACAGTCACAGTTGAGTCTTACCCATGCTAACCTTCACACAGTGAGGTCCCAGGTACCCAGTGATAAACTGCCCCTGATTGATTTTGATTTTGCCGCTTGCAGCGGCTACTTTATTGTGCACCCCACACTCATCCTGTGAGCGGTAGCACAAAAGGATTACAGAGTAGAGTTTACAAAGGGTCATAATATAATTAACCCCCGTTGTCAGGATATTATGGCACTGAATGTTACACAGTATTTCATTTACATTATTTGTTTAGTTCTATACATAAAGGGTAACTTATTCACAAATGCGTGAGTACAGGCGTGTGAGGCAGTATGTCTGGCCTCACACTTTGTTATTCACATTTACGTGAGAGGTATTCAAGCACATTGTGTATTTGGTTCTGTACATGAGAATTGATATAGTTACTAAGTGCAAAAAAGTGGATACAATCTTAATATGTCGGCTATCTTGCCATTAGAGATGAAGTGTTGTGCCATTTCACACACAGTGTGCTTGGACCTGTCCCTAAAAGGTTCTATCTTCACACAGTCGAGGACGTAGTGTTCAAGTGTGTGGCCATATGTATGGCCACACACTTTACATTTAGTTTTGTTTACATCTGCTTGAGGAACATACTGCCAAAGGTACTTATATCCTAACCTTAATCTAGCGGTTACATCTTGTAATCTAGTGATCTTGTTACTTGCTCCATATACATGTTTCACTTGATACATCTCATCATGGTAAACTATGGATCGACTAGTGCCTGTTTGCACTTGTCTACTTGCGTCAAACTCATCAATAAGTTCTTTCCTAATTACAGTTTTAAGGGTTCTTTTTGACAGACCCAAATTGTATTCAACGGTGTCTTTGTTAGACGCGAGTTTGGCGAGGGCATCAACTCTGTCATGTTTTATGAGGCCTATGTGAGAGGGGATCCACAACAGTTTGACCTTGACACCCCGGTCAACAAGGCACGCATATTTGTGTCTGGCTTCAGAGACAAGAGCGTGACAACCTGAGTCGAGGGTGCCAAGGGCAAGTAGTGAGGATAGAGAGTCAGTGATGATGAGACTGTCAGTAACAGTGGTTTCAATGAATTTAATAGCTGTGGAGTATGGCAACTAATTCAGTTTGTAGAGTGGATGCCCAGTTGTTATTTCTAACTCCTTTCTCAATTATATTACCGTCAGGTTGAGTCACAACAATAGCACTTCCAGCCCTCCCACAGGCGGTGTTTAGAGATCCATCAGTGTAGATGGTCTGTGTGATATTATCATCAGTCTGTAGAGTGTGTATGTGTTCAAGAGCTCTCAATTTGGCAGTGTGTTGGAGATAAATGCTTTGTATAATTAATTTTTTAGGCGGATACGTCGGTATTGTGATATCGAAGGGAACTGTCCGCCAGGGTGGCAGGAAGCGCTGTTGTGTCTCAACTTTGTACAGGTGGTCTAGTCCAAACATCTTCATATGTGTAGCTGTAGTTTGGATCCATTTAGACTCAGTAGTCCCATGGTTCATACATTCTAGCAATTTTAAGGAAACAATGTTATCAGGATCACCACGCAGAAGCCTCAGGGCTATCATGAGGTTGACTTCAATTATTCTATCTTTAACACTGGGTATACCTAGTTCTTTCCTCATATTAAGTACTTTAGTGCTCATGGGACATCCTAGGATAATTCTGAGGGCTTTATTTTGCATTTTCTCGAGCTTGTCAACGCCTTTTCCGTCACGAATGACCAGGGCTGGTGCGTGGTAATCTATCAGAGATCTTATATAGCCTAGGTACATTGTTTTAACAATTCTAATATTAGCACCATAGTGCGGGCTGTACCCCGCTACACTTCTAAGAGGTCTCAGTCTGTCAGTACATTGGCGGGTTAGCTGTTGTATGGCAGGTAGGGTACAAGGGACGGAAACACCAAGATATTTAAAAGAAGAAACATAGTCAATAGTGTTGTTACCTATCTTGAACTTGGCGGGGCCGCGTTTGCGGTTACCAGCTTGTTTGTTGAACACCTTAGTTTTCTCAGTGGAGATAATAAGACCGAGGTTCTCACAGGCTGCGTATACATGGTTCAGGGTGGTTTGCATTTCACGATGAGTTTTAGTATGTATAAGAATATCATCAGCATAGCTGATTGAGATATTGCTGGGGTGTCTGGTATTAAATTTAATAATGCATTCATAAGAACATTGAACAAAGTGGGGCTAAGTTAACGCACTGTTTTCTAGGCCGTAGGTCCGGGCTTACAAGTACCCCTAGGTCTCTTTCACAAGTCGACTTCTCTAGGTTGATGTTGTTAAGGCTGTATACATTATAAGAATTTGTTCTTCCAATATTAAGTACGCCCAACCCCTATCGCTTATATATCCGTCCAACATATGTTTGAAGCTATCCATCGTATTCGAGTTAAAGATGATGTTTGGTAACTTGTTCCAATCATCCACAACTCTATTTCCAAACCAATGTTTACCTAACTCGCTCCTAAATCTAAATTTGTCTAATTTGCCACGAGTTCGCTCCTGGTTGGATAGTTTGAGTACCTTTATTATATCACCTTTGTTTAGCCCTGACTTCCATTTATACACCTCTATCATATCGCCCCTCACTCTATGTCTCTCGAGGGAGTGCAAATTAAGATGCTTTAATCTGTCTCTATACTCAAGGTTTCTAATGCCTGTCTTGTTATTCTCCTCAGTATGCTTTCTAGGGATTCTATATCCATTCTGTAGTACGGTGACCAGAACTGAACCGCATAATCCAGGTGAGGTCTCACAAGTGCAAGATATAGTTTTAGAATAACCCTGCTAGTTTTGTAATTAGCACTCCTTTGTATGAACCCAAGTATCGAGGGGAAAGTTGTAAATTGGATAAAATCATGGCTCACCGATAGAATGCAGAGGGTCAGCGTAGATGGTGTTAAATCTGAGTGGGTCCGTGTAACCAGTGGGGTTCCCCAGGGGTCAGTACTAGGCCCACTCTTGTTCATAATCTACATAAACGATCTAGATACTGGGATCAGCAGTGGCATAAGCAAGTTTGCGGATGACACCAAAAAAAGGGCGGCAGATTAATTCAGGGCAGGATGCAAATGCATTACAGGAGTATCTAAATAAACTGCAGGGGTGGTCTGAAAAATGGCAAATGAAATTCAACACCAGCAAGTGCAGTGTACTTAATATTGGAAGAACAAATACTGATAATGTGTACAGCCTTAATAACATCAACCTAGAGAAGTCGACTTGTGAAAGAGACCTAGGGGTACTTGTAAGCCCGGACCTACGGCCTAGAAAACAGTGCGTTAATGTTCGAAATAAGGCAAACAGAGTATTGGGTTTTATATCTAGAAGTGTAAGTAACAAGAGTGCAGAGGTCTTACTGCAACTATATCTTGCGCTAGTCAGGCCGCACCTCGATTATGCGGTTCAGTTTTTGTTGCCCTTATCATAGAATGGATATAAATTCACTAGAGGCGGTGCAGCGAAGAATGACAAAAATGATTCCGGGACTTAGAAACCTTCCATATCAGGATAGGTTAAAGAAACTTAACTTGCATTCCCTAGAAAGACGAAGAGTGCGGGGAGATATGATAGAAGTATTTAAGTGGGTGAAAGGAATCAATAAAGGGGATATAGATAAAGTTCTTATAATATCTGAGCAGGATAGAACTCGGAGCAACGGATTCAAGTTGGATAAGTTTAGGTTTAGGAGGGAGATAGGAAGAAACTGGCTCACAAATAGGGTGGTGGACGAGTGGAACAAGCTTAGCAGCTTTGTAGTATGTGCGGGAACTCTGGAAAGTTTTAAAAGGAGGCTAGATAGATTCATGGATGATAGAGAGTGGTAGTAACTCTCGACAGGAGCTGCCATGCACAGACCAACCGGCCTATTGCAGACTCCTTATTTTCTTATGTTTTTATGTTATGTTCCTTTATTATGGAATGCATTCTCCTATATAGTCTCTTATATGGAAGTTTCACATCTAATGAACCTCGATATAACAGACTACACTCTCCCATATAGTCCGTAAAATAGATGCCACAATGTAAAGTACTTCGTCACAGCATATAGCCCAGGGGAACACTTCTACTCTTAACACAACATGTGCTCTTGAAATATGTTTTGTGGCGTGACAAGTATTATGTGCAGTGTAAATGTGATGTGACTCACGATTGATTTGAGGTTAGGTTAGGTTAGGGCAGGCCGGGCCAGGCCAAAGGTCGCCCTAGATATCTCAAACCACCTTATCCAAGCCTAAATGTGCTCTACAGTATATATGTTGTTTCTTATACTATGTGTTCATTATGGCACACGAGAGGTTTTGCATTATACATATATGGTTTATCGATGTCATTTGCCACAACCTAACACGACCCACCAACATTATGTTTATCACCAAAACTCACTTGACACCACTCTTCTGTTGTTCACTCCTGAATGTTTATCCCTCTCACTTAAGAACATAAGCTTCTTCCAAATTCAATAGAGATTATCCATCACCATGACGTATCTCGACTGTAAGGTCCGGCCAGTGCAATGCATGGAATGAGTCCATGTGGCGTGACGCTCAAAAAAAGAGATGGGGCCCATTTTTCAACGTAACTTTCTGACAATGAATCTTTAACGTATTGTTGTAGTTGTACTTTAGACGCTGTTTTAGCCTTCATTATTGTACAATTGCTAAAATGGGGGTAGTTAGATGTGTTTTCATGCCTCCATTTGTGAGAAAAAATATATCGTATGAATGATAAAAATCCGGAGACTGCAGTATTAAGCAGTATTAACTAGATCTTAGCGAATTCCGACTCCTCGCGTGGTGAGTCAAGCTATGGTTGTGTGTGTGTGTGTGTGTGCGTTGTTGGCGGGAAGCCGAGCCGTGGATGTTGACGCCAAGCTATCAGCTGACTACTTGGATGTATGTAAACAAGGGAGAAGCGCACGTTGAGTGTCCTTGGGTACTGCGGTGTTGTACAGGCGGGGAAACACTATACTGTACGGTATAACATCAACTATTTTTTATGGAATCAAGATGGCCCCGTGATTCGCTAATTTCGCACCTCTGAGCAACGTGAATCTTCCTTCTTCCATTTTGAAAGAAATGTTAAATATTATATTCTTTTATTTCTGCAATGTAAAAGCAACAAGTCTACTTTAAATATAAAGTAAAATCTGTTTTTATTTACTCAGAACTTTACCTGTAGTTTAGTCTCGTCTTCAACCTTTCAATGAATAGATTTCACTTTATTTTGTATTGCAGAATACCGAATGTCTTTTTTCATTTGATTAACTATTATTTTCGTGTATATTTTAAATATTTTATACAGTTTGTAGAAATGTATTAATTAAAATTAAAATAATTGTAATTTGATAGAATTTTGTCATACCTCGAATATTTTTTTTAGTGGTCTGGAAAGGTTCAGACACGAATCCAGAAAACTCTCATTTTTCGCGAGTGATATCACTGATCGCGACCTGCCGTCCAGTAAGCGTGGGGCGGATTTTGTACCCTCCATCTTGACAGTATCATGAACCTCGGTTCAGGACGGTACACCCAGTCCCACACCTATATCATGAACAGAGGTACACACACGGCAACACATACAAGAAGCAACAAGCGTGATTGGCTAAACTCACCCCATTCAAGGTCTACACAATTTCCGTAACAACGTAACTGGGGCCATCTACCCTCTCTTTACCTCGTCGTCTTCTTAGTCCTATATTTATCATGGTTTGTGGTGATGATATTTACTTGTTATTATAGTGGAGAAGATAATGTAAGTCTTATTGATGATGCTAGATAAATATTTAGTCATGAATAATAATAATTATTATACCATATACAATCTGATCTTATATGGGATGGTGGCGTCAGTGTCTGAGCTGTGACGCAGAGTGACGGTGGTTGTCCTTGACCGTATTGTAAGTTGACTCTCTCTCTCTCTCTCATTTATGACCATTACCTTCATCTCTACTTCCCATTATCCTGATATTCCTTCTCTCTGTTTCTTTAAGTTACCTTAATCGTGTGTGTGTGTGTGTGTGTGTGTGTGTGTCCATAAATTGAATAAATATAAAATCTTTATTTAATTTATGGACACACACACACACACACACACACACACACACATTATATACTGTCATAGTTCACTGAGTATAATTATCAACCTTAATACACACACAGCAAGCTTGGAACACATACAACAAGCTTGATACACATACAACAAGCTTGATACATATACAACAAGCTTAGAACACATACAACAAGCTTGGTACACATACAACACGCTTGATACACATACAACAAGCTTGGAACACATACAACAAGCTTGGTACACATACAACAAGCTTGATACACATACAACAAGCTTGGAACACATACAACAAGCTTGGTACACATACAACAAGCTTGATACACCCAACAAGCTTGGAACACAGATAACAAGCTTGGAACACAGACAACAAGCTTAATAAACATACAACAAGCTTGGTACACATACAAAAAGCTTGTTTACACACAACACCCTTAGTACACATACATAAAGCTTGGTACACATTCAGAAACCTTGATACATGTCAGACTTTAATCCGGTAGAGTTTGTCACTGATCACTCGGTAGAGCTTCTAAAAATCTCTAACCCTCACAAGGATAATCTCCGCTATATAGCCACACATTTTAGAATACAATTTGGTGCTGACTTAACCAAAACACAGTTAAAGGACATAATGCTAGAACACTTTGGCGAGGAGGTTGATGATAATGTTGACGGTACAGACTCTGCCAAGGCTGTAACAACTGTCACTGACACCCAACCTTACTGGAGTTAGAGGAAGTAATGCTTGAGGCCTTCCCCGAGAACACTACCAATTTGATGAAAATTAAGTGGTTGAGCGCCCTGAATGAGGAATATCACAAGACTATGCTGAATGTTGTCATGCCAGGTAGCGCCCCTCGTTTCGTCTATGTACGCCGAGAGGAGGCGGGTGCTATCTAACGCTTCATTGATGGAAAGGTCGGCTCACTACATCTCAATAAGCGAGATGAACCTGTCCGACCCCCAAAAATGAAGGAATACCTTGTCACCCACTTCCACAAGGGTATTCCCCCCAGTGGGGCTGTCACTTCCGGGCGTCCACAGAGCAAGAAGACTTTATAAGGATGGTGCACAACTTAGTAGGATCATCATTGTTTGGAAAAGGAAGGAACCACCTCCTGAGGAATACTGCTTCTTCGGCAAGTATGGTACTCCAAGTAACATCAGTCGGTGGACTCCTCCCCCTCTGGTGTCCTACAACTGCTTCGGGATCAATCGTGAGGCGAAATACTGTCACAAGACAGCCGCCTGCGGCATCTGCGCAGGAATGCATAGCACGAGGAGCTGCCCCACCAAGGAAGCTGCCTCCTGGGAGGGGAGACAGCAGCCCCCCCCCCACCTGGGAGGCAGTGTTCCAGATGCAGGGAGGAGGGTGTGACGGCCTGGCACCCCAGTTGTCCTGAGAGGCCGTCTCCATCCACAATAGCGGTCCCACTCAGTGATGCCAAAGCGGCCGGATCGCCTCCACCACCTGAAGTCAACAGGCACAGTGACTCTCCTTCGTTAGCCAATGCAGGTCAGGTTAAAGCCTGCCAAGTAAGTGTACCAGTGAACAATGGCAGTGATAGTGTCAGTGGAGCTTCTGAAGGAGCTCGTGCCTCCTCTCATAATGATGCGAACTTAAGGGTGAGTAGCCAGAGCGAGACCGAAAGTGATGGAAGCATGAATGGGGAGAATGAGCCCCAGACTGCCAGCGTGGTCTCTTTAATAACTCCAGGTCTGAAGACTGTCCATAACCCTGTACTTCTTCCAATATTTTCGGAGGAGGAACTCGCGGGACTGATGAAGGAACCTGTGTATTAAAAACCTACTGGAATAAGGGCTGTGAGACGCATTATCCAGAACCCCAGGGGTGATGAATTTGAAACGATTAACTTATTGGTCAGGTTGATCTATGAAACCAACACGCGACTCTCTATGCTCAGTTCAAGGTGGAACGAGTAACATGAACGCTTAGGTTCATTTTGTAATGATTGTTTAGCAGACCAAAGCTTACAGCCAAGAGAAGAACAACACATATAACAGTGAGTAGATGCCCTCGTGGTAACCTACACCCACAAGTTGACACACATTACAGTGACCCAGGAGACCTGTCCCCGGCCACTAAGTACTTGAGTTAGCCGGGTGATATGACCTTCAACCACACCTTGCCAAGACACACCCAGCTTAGTGTTAATTGGGAGAGGCCATTCGCCGGCTGATTCTCCTCCATACAAAGGCCCTGAGTCCCGTCCATGGGGGATTCTATTCATTCACATATTACTTCAGACATCACTTTCACGTCACTATCGACAGAGGACAGAGTCACGCTCTACCTCCCTCAGGTCGGGAGGGAAACTTTCCTCCCGACCACCGCGTCACCAGCTAGCAAAGTCTCCCATAGGAGACATAGTCCAGCAGCACCCGCTGGGCCTCCCTCAGGTCATGTGAGTCATTGTCAGAGCTATCCATAGGGTGAATTCCTTATGATGGGAAGTGTATTCATTTTATGTTTGTGTCCGAGAGTCAGTGTCTAGTAACGTAAATATAATGTTCTAGTAACTTCGATATAATGTTCTATTAATGTGTCTGTGTCATCGAGTGAATAATAAATAGCTGTATCATTAGAGGTGGTGTTTGAGAAGATTTCCCCGAAGAGCGTATTTATAATTACATCTAAATCCCCCCCCATTTCAATGGCGGCAGCGTACTTAACGTAAACCCACGCCCTTCCCTCGTTTAGCCATTACACCTGGCTCGTCTCATCCTTCATTTAATTCAGCTTGAGTATTGCTAAAAGTGTGTAATAAGGAATTCCTGTGTAGTAGCGTGAAAAGTGTCCGAGTGTGTCACCTTTACAGCTCAAGTAAATGTTTCTCATCATGGTATGTGCGAATTTTATTAGCATAACTCCCCAGAATATGTTCAGTGCTTAATATAATTTCTCAGTGTCCCCCGCGATCTGTAAAGTTCTCAGTATCCCAAGTGCATTTTAATTTTCGGTCAGTGTTAAATGTACCCATTGTATTTTAGTGATAGAAGCTGTGTCCATACTAACTGTTAAAACCTTACACGTCTTACAACCTACATCCTCCTCCGTGTCCTAATCCCCACCTCACCCTCCTTACCCTTCCGTCCCCGCCCCGGCCCGGCCCGCCACGCCTCATCCCACCAGCCCCATCGCGCCCGCGTCTTTCTTGCCCCACCCTGCCCCGCCTCGCCCCATGTTACCACTAATCCCCAGTCTGTTTTGCCCCGTAAGTTATGCTTTGAAATTAATGGTTCGTGCAATAATTGCAGAGCTTCACTCAGAGTATTTTTATGCTAGTATGATTTGTAATGTACTCTTTGACGCGTAGTGATAAATAATATTCAGTGCAGTGAGCAGAGCATCACTCCCCGGACCCAACCAAATGAGAATATTGTCGTGACGGAAACCATAGTTGCCAAACATTGACGTAACGAATAAAGTAAATATTTTTTATATGGATGCACTGCCAACTAATCCATCATCCCTTTAGGATTGTCTTTCTCTGTCAAATGCCACACACAGTACCGCCCCATGGCCAGCTGGACTTCAACCACAGTTGTGTTCTGACCTCACTAGAGGAAAGGTCACGGCAGGCTTAGCTCCCGGGGGATACTTATCAGATATGGCCAGTGCTACGTGTGGTCGGGGGGGTTCGCTTTTGTGGGTCGAGTTGGAGAGGGCCAAGTTAGAGAACTTGAAATTAAAGGAAGAGATGGCGAGGATGAAGGAAGAGGCGAGACAAGGAAAACCCGTGTCTGACGAAAACTCAGGCGAATGGAAGGTTGTGAGGAGAGGGACGACCAAACTGGCGGTGAAAAAACACACCAAGGATAAGACAACAATGGCAACAACAGCTAAGTGTACCAACTCGTTCAGTCCCTTGATAGACGAATTGGACGTTAGTACAGTCAGGGACAGGGCTGACAACGAAGGTACAAAAACTTTAATTGTTGGCGACTCACAGGTACGGTACTTGGACAGAGCTTTTTGTGGTAAAAATAAAAATAGGATGAGGGTGTGTTTGCCAGGATCTGGGGTGGGGGATATAGTTGACAGAATGGACAATATCTTGTCTGGTAATGGGAACAAACCCATTATCTGCCTCAGTGCAGGAGGCAATGATATTGGCCGGTGTAGGAGCGAGGAGCTTCTTGATAAGTTCAAGACAGCTATAGATCGTATTCGGACTAAGGGAGGGATCCCTATCATATGTGGTTGTCCTGCCTAGAAGGAGAGTTGGCAAGGTATGGTTGTCAAGGGCAGTTGGTGTCAACGGCCGTCTTGACAGATATTGCAAGTCAATATCAGTCCCATTCATTGACAACTGGGACAATTTCTACGGCAGAAGGGACCTTTATGCTAAGGATGGGGTGCACCTGTCTCGGGATGGGGTGGCAAGCCTTGCTGGGTCTCTAGAGAGGGGCAGTTCAAAAGATATCGAAGTCTTTAAACTGCTAGGGGAACATATGGGCAAGGGGGTGGAGGAGACTGCAGTGGGAGTGGGTAAACAAAGTGAACGATTACAGGGAAAGTGTGTTAGGAATGATGACAAAACTAAATTAGACAGTATGAGGAACAAAATGGATGATATTAGGGTCTTGGTATGTACAGAAAAAATCGATATAATAGCATTCACTGAAACATGGATCAACCTAAACTCACGTGAGTTGCCGGTCGAATACCAAATTGCAGGTTACAAATTATTCCATACCGATAGACAGATCAGGAAAGGAGGCGGAGTAGCAATCTATGTCAGGTATAATCTGAAGTGTGAAATAAATAAGGAAATAAAAACTGAGCGGTATACAGAAACAATTTGGATAGAATTAATCGACGGTAGGGAAAAATTAATCACAGGAGTAATATATAGACCTCCCAATCTTGACAGAGTTAATGAGTGTCTTATCTGGGATGAAATGCGCAGGGCTTCCATACACAACTAAGTCTGTATAGTAGGCGACTTTAACCTTGGCCAAATAGATTGGATTGACCTTACGGGCAACTCAGAATCAGAGGATTTTCTCGAAACGATCCAGGACTGTTTCCTAAGTCAACACATAACCGAACCCAGCCGGGGTAATAATATACTCGATTTAGTTCTGTCGAACAGAGAAAACCTCATTAGCAATGTCGAGGTAGGGAACGAACTTGCAAACAGCGATCACAAAGAAATTAGATTTCAGTTAGATTTTCAGGGCAGATGTAAGAAAAATTCCACAAAAGTCCCAGATTTCAGTTTGAAGAGGCAGTTGAGAGAAGGGGTATCACGCTTGGGGGTGAACTACACCGACCTCACCCCACCCATGGACCTGACGGTTGAAACCGAACTGATAACGAGATCTGAGGTTGCCGAGTTCCACGACAATTTAAATAATGAGTTACTTAATGCACAAAGGCAGAACATACCATACAAAAAACTCAGATCAATCAACAATGACCCTAAATGGATAAATAATTATTTAAAGAACATTATTGGCCAAAGGAAGGCTATAGGTAGAAGGATAAATCGTGGCGAAATTTATCTCCGGGATTATTATAAGGTATTGGCCAGTAGGGTTAAGACCGAGAAAGGAAAGCAAAGAGGAATAATGAGGTGGGGATAGCAAGGGAGGCGAAGACAAACCCCAAAGGATTCTATCAAGTGAATCAAACTAAAACACAAGAAAAGATTGGACCAATACAGTCAGATACCGGCGAGCTAACTGATAACAACGGAGAAATGAGCAATAATCTGAATAAATACTTTTCAACAGTTTTCACCACCAAAAATTTAAACATGATACCCGAGGAACCGTCTCTATTCAGAGATAGTGAAGATGTCATGGATTGCGCTGGGCCTCCCACACAACCCATCCCAAATGTTTGTTTAGGTAGAGATAAGGTACCCGATAGGGGTCATCTCACGCCTCAAAACCACATTATAGCCAGTGGGCTTTAGACCTTGGGTTATAGAAGACCTCCTGCTCCGCGGATTTAGAACAGGGGCCATACAGTCCTACCAGTGCTACGAGTCTGTGTGTGCAAATCCCCGAGATTGTTGTTAAGTTCAGCGACAAGTTAACACATCCTGTAAAGGAAGTGATCAATGATGAGGACCTGTTTGCTACAAGAGCACTCCAGGCCGGCCTAATAGATCTAAACGATTAATTCTCCAGGTTGACAAACTCTCCCTTATAACTTACGGTACTGTGCCGTGAATGTAAGTGAATGACCTATCCATGCAAATTATAAGTCCAGTGTATGGAATTGTGCCAAATAAACGTAAGTGCAATGATCTGCCCGTATCTGTGTTCCCTCTATTATTATTATTACCAAAGGTAATGACTATTTGGTTACGACAAAGTATAACCAATAACTTAGATGGATGTTGGAAATTAATGGAATTCATTAAATCATCATTTATCATGTACCAACGCATTGAATGCCGGAAGCAGAGTGAAATTCTACATAGTGATACACCATAATCTCCTGGGTGAGTAACCAGTGTGAAGGTATCTGAGTTCTATGGTAAGAAAACTACTTTCCTGCATTTAAAACGTAACAATTGGCGCCCAAACAGGGACACAGACCGTGGATAATTGCACAATTGTATCGCCCACACCTACACCATGTCAGCTCGTGCAGCGGCTTTTTTGAGGAAGCACGTGACCTCGGGCTGGAGGGGGCTGAGGCGGTTGCATACATGGAGAAGGCTGAGGAGAGAGAAGACAAGCGACGCGAGCATGAAGAACTCTTAGCCCAGCTAGACTTTCAGGAGGAAGAAAAGAAGCTGGAACGAGAAGAGAGACAAAGGGAACGGGCGTTCCAACTGGCCTTAGCGGAAAGGAACCAAAATTCTTCTACGTCAGGAACTCCCACTCAAAACGTCACTTACAGGAAATTTCCCCAGATGCCCACCTTTAAGGAGGGCGAATCCATGGAAATATACATTTCCAGGTTTGAGCATCTCGCAGAAGCCTACGAGCTTGATGACAGCATTAAGGAATTTGAGTCCCTGAGCCTATTTGATGGGAAAGCTTTAGGGATTCTTCGACGACTAGAGCGTCCTGAAAATAAATTCCCTGACATGAAGTCTGCACTGCTGCGGGCATATGGGCTGACTACTGAGCAGGCCAGGCATCAGTTCAACAGGGCAATGTTGGAAGAAAATGAAATGGCTTCACAGTTCCGGGAACGTTTAAGGGAAGGGGTTATAGACTTAATGGTGTGCACTCAGTTTGAAAGGTCTTGTCCTCCTGAACTTGTGGCTCAAATCAGGGCCAATGGAGTTAAGACGTCGAAGGAAATGGCAAGCAAAACAGACGCTCATTTCAGCGCTTTCGGGTACCACACTCGGAGGCGGTGGTCGAACAGGGAGTCGGCAGGTAACCAACAAAGTCAACAACCTCTACAAAAAAAGCCACCGAACCCACCCAGGCAACAGGGAAATAACCAGCAACCACAACCGCAAAGACAGCAACAGAAACAGCAGCAGAAGCAGTACCATGGCCCCCCCGAAGTATCAGGACAATAGGCGCCCGGGCAACAATCCACGATGGGACCGGCGGCAGGAAGCCGCCGTGGCTCAATTCGTAGGCCAAGGTGCCAGCATTAATAATCCACGAAGAGACCAGCAGCAGGAAGCCGCCGATGTTCAAACTGTGGGCGGGGAGTGGCCTGACCTTCCAGCAGGGCCGATCGTCATGCAACCTGAAGCAGGGGTTCATACCGAATCAAGTCTGCCCCAACACACCTACTGACTAATTGCCGCCTCCAACCTCTCCTCAAGGGGTCACCCCACCTTTCTTGTTAAACCTGGATACGTTGGAGGAGTTCCAGTGACTGTCATGCGAGATAGCGGGGCATCAGGCTGTATTGTCAGGAAGGAATTGGCGGGCAACATCAATACACCGGAGCACAAGTAAGTGTTAAATTGGCCAATAGTTACATTCAAACGGTTCCAGTGGCCAAGATTGAGGTGGACACCCCCTTCTTCTCAGGTTGGGTCACTGCAGCAGTCATGAGGGAACCTATATACGATCTCATCATTGGGAATATCAAGGGAGCAAGAAACAGTTGTGCAGTGGATACTGCAACCCAAACTGATGTTGCTGCTTTGACCCAAGTTAATGCTGCTGCAGTCACTCGGGGTATGGCTCAAACAAAACCTCGAGTCACCCCATTGGCTATTGCCACATCGTCTGATCTCATCAATAGTCAGGATGTCGTCCAAGAGCAAGAGCATGACAGCACGCTCACTTCGGTACACAAGAATTTGATGGTTGGGTCCATCAAGGAGACATTTTGGAATCGAACGAGGTTCATAAAAAAGAGGAACCGTCTTTACCGAGAGACTGTGACGTCTCTGGGTGAAACACGACTGCAGTTCGTGGTTCCTTCCAAGTACCGCCTGGCTGTGTTCAAGCTAGGTCATTGCACTGCTCTTGGCGGTCATATGGGTAAAAAGAAGACCTTTGATCGCATCAGTGCAGCGTTCTTCTGGCCAAGGATGGGCCAGGAGATCACCAGCCTAGTCCGCTCTTGTGATGTGTGCCAAAAAACAGAGACCGAGGGCGAGTTCCGCCTGCACCACTACGGCCCCTCCCACTGATCTCTGAACCCCTTGAGAGGGTGGCGGTGGACATTGTGGGGCCGATAAACCCAAGGGCGAGCGATGGGGCAAAGTATATTCTTACCTTGGTTGACTTTAGCATGAGGTGGCCCGAGGCTGTGCCCTTGAGGAACAGTGAGGCCACGACTGTTGCAGAAGCCATGTTGGAAATCTTCTGTCGGGTTGGTATTCCCAAACAAGTCCTCAGTGACAGGGGGACCAGTTTACTTCTGCCATGATGGAGGAGTTGATGCGGTTGTTATCGGTAAAGGGGCTAAAGACAACACCCTATCACCCGATGTGCAACGGACTCTGTGAGAGGTTTAATGGGACGCTGAAGAAAATGCTCAGGAGGATGGCAGCCGAACAACCTAAGGAGTGGCTGCGCTACATTGCCCCACTTCTGTTCGCGTACCGGGAGGTGCCACAGAGCTCACTCAAGGTGTCTCCCTTCGAGCTTATGTACGGCAGGTCCATCCGGGGACCACTACAGGTTCTTCGGGAACTGTGGGATGATGAGGAACCAGATCCGGAAGTCAAGACCACTTATACATATGTCATTGACTTAGCTGATCGTCTCCAAGAAACCTGTCAACTGGCAAAGCAAGAGCTGATAAAGGCTCAAGAAGTCCAGAAGACTTACTATGACAAGAAGGCCAAGCTTCGTTGTTTCAAGCCAGGTGATCAGTGCCTGGTTCTGTTGCCTACGATGCGCAATAAGTTACTGGCTCAGTGGAAAGGTCCATTCGACATTATAGAGCGTGTCTCGGATCTGACTTACATCGTCCAGGTGGGATCTCGACGAAAGAAGTTCCACATCAACATGCTGAAGAAGTACTTCCAGTCACCGATCGGGGGTACAGTCTCCACTGAGGAAGACAGGGACGAGCCTTCCCGGTGTGATTGAGGGGTAACTTGTGCTGCCACAGTGATCTCTGTCAGTGATGAGGAGGATGGGCCTGTCACTGCACACTCCCGCCAGAGTGAGACTTTCACGGACGTTGAGGTGAACGGAAATCTATCAGCAGAGGAACGAGATGCCATCGGTTCTCTGTTGCATCGCTACAAGGACATCTTCTCTGATAAGCCAGGAGTTGCCCGGGTCGACTGTCACACTATTGAACTGACCAGCCCTACACCTGTTCGGGTAAAGCCCTATGCGACTACTGGACACTGTCAAACAAGAAATTGAGGAAATGGAAGCAGTAGGAATCATCGAGAAATCACCGTCTCCATACTGTAGTCCTATGGTAGTCGTCCGAAAAAAGGATGGGGGTGTCAGGATCTGTGGGGATTATAGGAGAGTAAATGCCATTACCCAGGTGGATGCAGAACCTATGTGTGATCAGAAAACTATTTTTTCAAGAATAGCTGGTTCCAAGCTATTTACCAAACTTGATCTGACCAAGGGGTTCTTCCAAATCCCACTGGACCCGAAGAGTCGGCAGATCACAGCCTTTGGTACGCCAGGGGGCCTCTATCAGTACAGAGTCCTTCCCTTTGGTCTCACAAACTCCCCTGTCATCTTCAACCGTGTCATGAGGCAAGTCCTAAACGGCATCAAGGGAGTTGAGGCATTTGTGGACGATGTGTTAATCCATTCAGCAACATTTGAGGAACACCTGGAACTCTTAGAGGAGGTGTTCCGGAGGTTCCAACAAAAAAACATGACCGTGAAACCAAGCAAGTGCAAGATCGGTCAGGCCGCAGTACAGTTCCTCGGGCACACTATCGGCGGAGGACGCTGCACCTGTCAGAATGAGAAGATCAAAAAGGTTCAAGAAGCACCACGGCCCACTACAAAAAACAAGTGAGGTCATTTCTGGGCCTCGTAGGGTACTACCGGAACTTCATCCCAAACTTTGCCGTGGTGGCACTCCCTTTATCCGACCTGCTCAAGAAACATGCATCTAACAAGGTGCAATGGGGACCTGAACAAGAGGATTCTTTCAGTGCCCTCAAGAACCTGCTATGCAAGCAACCCATCCTTCAACTGGTGAGGAAGGAAGAGCCTTTCATCCTCCGGACCGATGCTTCACAGGATGGGATTGGCGCAGTGCTACTACAAGAGGCAGATGGCAAGGTTTTTCCAGTTGCGTATCACAGTCGGAAGTTGAAGCCTGCGGAGAGGAATTACAGCACGGTTGAGAAGGAACTTTTGGCAGTGGTGGAAGGCATCAAGAAGTACTACTACTATCTCTACGGAGGTGAATTTGTGTTAGGCAGACAGACCACATGCCGCTCAACAGTTTCCGACCATCTAAGAATGCAAATGCTCGTCTGATGCAGTGGGCACTGTATCTCCAGCAGTTCAACTTCGTCCTCCGGTACATCAAGGGCAGCCTGAATGTGGGGGCTGACCTCCTATCTCGACTTGTGGCAGAACCAGAGCAACTGACTGAGAGGTCACCTTTCCAAATGAGTGTGGAGTTTGTCTAGACTCCAGTCGACTCGAGCCTCCAAGCGTCTGACGGCTCATCATATGTTATGTATTTTTCTCACACCTTTCTACACTTGAGAACATAACACGACACCTGTGCCACCTAAACAATGTCTACATACCCTACACCACACAACACGTTGCTGTAATGTAAATGTAGTGTGCTTACGCTTAGCATGAACTATTGCTCGGGACTTGTCACCTCGCCGCGGAGTTTTCCTCCAGCCAGAAAAACTAAAGTAAATGTTGAGGTTTTCCCTCAGTGGCGATTGGCGACTACATTCCGTTGCAGTGTTATTGTTACACACACACCACAGTGTGAATGTTGAATGGTGTGTCTGGGCTAGGCATTCTCTTGATTGTATACAGGTGCTAAAAATTTATTCTCCAAAGAAAATTTTTTTCTTAGTAGGGGCGGTTGTTATGGATTGCGCTGGGCCTCCCGCACAACCCATCCCAAATGTTTGTTTAAGTAGAGATAAGGTACCCGGCCAGCCGATAGGGGTCATCTCAGGCCTCAAAACCACATTATAGCCAGTGGGCTTTAGACTTTGGGTTATAGAAGACCTCCTGCTCCGCGGATTTAGAACAAGGGCCATACAGTCCTACTAGTGCTACAAGCCTGTGTGTGCAATTCCCCGAGATTGCTGTTAAGTCCAGTGACAAGTTAACACATCCATTAAAGGAAGTGATCAATGGTGAGGGCCTGTTTGCTACAAGAGCACTCCAGGCCGGCCTAATAGATCTAAACGATTAATTCTCCAGGTTGACAAACTCTCCCTTATAACTTACGGTACTGTGGAGTGAATGTGAGTGACTGACCTATCCATGCAAATTATAAGTCCAGTGTATGGAATTGTGCCAAATAAACGTAAGTGCAATGATCTGCCCGTATCTGTGACCCCTCTATTATTACTATTATTACCAAAGGTAATGACTATTTGGTTATGACTATACTGCCAGATCTGGGGTCACTAAATCTAAGGGGATAACTTAACTCTAATCTTAATTTCTAAGGGTCGCTGCCACCAGACCCCCTCTGGACAGCATGTAGCTCGTTAGGTAGCGGGCAGAGTGAACTAGGCATTGGGTTAGGTTTTCCATTGATCAGATCGATAAGGGTAAAGAAGGGTGAAACCA
Organism: Homarus americanus; assembly: GCF_018991925.1. Classification (NCBI taxonomy): domain Eukaryota; kingdom Metazoa; phylum Arthropoda; class Malacostraca; order Decapoda; family Nephropidae; genus Homarus; species Homarus americanus. The sequence goes on from NW_024756914.1 coordinate 9,787,425, forward strand.
TAACATGTCTTCATTGATTTATTTCTTATAAAACACACTGGTAAAAAAAACATACATGAACTGGCCTTCCTCAGAAGAACAACGGAATTTTGGTTACCCAACTGGGCCCCAGACTCCTACATTACTGGCGGGTCATCCACCCACTTATTGCACAACAATCGGTGAACGCCGTATCTCGGTCGTTCCTTCTTACAATATCCCTTAACACATCAGACTGTTCCACTGGTGTGGCTTGTAGCACCGTCGGTTATCATACATAGTAGCACCATCGCAACACACCTGTTACACTCCATACCTGCAAGTATGTGACTCCTTGTGACTTTTAGGTCTACACAACGGGCCCCTCGTTCGCACACCGCCCTCGGTGGGTAAAGACGAGGGCTTGACCTAGAGACATACCAGCACTATTTCTACGCCTGGTATTATAGGTCGCTCCAAGTGACGACCGCAGTTTCTCACGGTCTCCTTAGTTGTGACTATTCATGTGGAGTGGTGCGCTGGGAATCCACCGGTTCATAGTGGACTGGTATAGTGGGGAGTAATTCCCCACCTGGTGTGGCGCTCCAGGAGACAATGGCGGCCGGGCGGCAAGATACCCCAACCACGTGGCACCTGTGGTGACGGCAGAACGGGAAAGACTAAGCAATAATGCCTGACGGGCGGTTATCCCATCCCTTAACACATCCCTATCACACTTATATATCCGGCAAAGCTTTAAACTGTAGTAACTGTTATTTATCAACCTTAATTGTAGGGCGGGATATAGCCCGCTAGGGCACTGACCTGTGGTGACGGCAGAACGGGAAAGACTAAGGCCGGCTTCCCGCCGCTTCTCGTCACATAGGCCTACCGTTTCCAATCCTCAATTTACACTTTTGTTTCTTATGGTTCTCACCTGAACACTTTACGGTATATTGTCACTCATTTCTTATAAACACATATATTAATCCTAAATTACACACTAAGGTCAGGTCTTGGTTTGCTAGTGCTTGGTTAAATGCCTGGGATTTTAATATCAACGGGCATCTGAGGCGGGTACATGACGCGCCTTGAAACAAAAGCCGAATGATCATGGCGGGGGTGTATCAACTTCACTTAAAAACTGTAATGAGGGATCCTCCTCTCACACAGTGCACTATTTGAACACAGACCTCAGATTCTCTGATCACTGTACCTGTCGTGGGTATATGTCACGTGAGGCTACGAGGTGTATTAAATTCATACCGACGCATACACGATATTTCCTTTCCAGTATAGTTTCTAGATCACTGTCAACACCTCACATAGTTCTGATACATTTATCCCTTTTTCCCGATCATTGTTCTCATGTATTTTCATATGATATCTGTTGGAGTTAGGTTCGCTACACGCTCACAGACGTAAATAGTAGGACCTTCAAACCCTGCTCCACACTTAGTCTTACAGTACCCTAGTCCGGCTCAACTGGACTTTAACATTCATCTTATGCCTACCCTGAGTGATCCTTAATGCTATGAATACATACACTTGATATGATATAATTATACCTGGGTACAATACCACACATGGTCTAGGAACCTTGAGTAGGGGAGTTGTCCTTTCTCAATGTTTCCCGTTTTCTGGGGTTCTACAAGCGTTGTGCATTTGAATGTTATGTAGCGTAATATGAATTAGATGGGATTTTTAGGGATGACAATGATGTGCGCAGTACATAGCCTTCCCCTCCCAAAGATTCATATTATGCGAAATAACATGCAAAGCACTAACGCTGTAGTGTACATACATTTTACAACATCCTAACAGTTCATGATTAGAGTACCTTAATCCAACACACAAAACATAAGGAGACTTAAACGTTTCCTACGAGCGTCTCCGCTACCATATACATCAGACAACCGTTTACAATCCTGCTAGTTCGGTACACAATATATCAGTAAAGAGAAAATTATAAGGAGACAAACTTTTCATACTCGAGTCTCCGTTACCTATACATACCACAACTTATCAATTCTTATCTCAGTACAATATAGTATAGGGAACATTCCCTTAACAGTTCATCAGCGTAATACCTCAACCTACTTTTGGCACCAGCACATAAACAGTGACTCTTTGACATTACATCTACAACAAAAGTTCTCTGCATGAAATTACATATCCTAAGGAATTTAAATTCTTGTCTATGAATGGGGAATTAGTTACATCAGACACTTCCTCAGATTACTACTTCCTTTCAATAATAATTCACCTTTTCAACACCAAAACCATGGTTCTAGACATACACTTTGGGGCTCATAACACAAAACCCGTATTTTCTATCTCACAGTTCAACAGAACTGGCATTTGAAAGTCGGGGTGACTCCCTCACCCGGAGCGAGTCAACAACCCAAACAAAACTTCCGACACACATAAACTGAGCTTTTTTCTTTTCGACAACATAGGCAGCAACTGGACCTCCGGACTTCAGTTCCTCAGAACTGGGATTTATAATGTTGGGGTGACTTCAGTACGACTGACGAAGTCAACAACCCACAAACTTTTGACACACATAAACTGAGATTTTTTCTTTCAACAACATAGGCAGCAACTGGATTTCCGGACTTCAGTTCATAAGAACTGGGATTTATAATGTTGGGGTGACTTCAGTACGACTGACGAAGTCAACAACCCAAAAAAAACATTCTGACAATATAGAGACCACTACTAATAGTTGATCTTCAAAAAGCATCCCGACAAACCATCTGAGCAACTGCCTCCCCCGCCCAAAACTGTATAATTCAACAAATCAACCTAACAACTGGAAAGCCAATAATATTCAATTGAAGCAATATTCTGGAACTAGATTTCCTACAAATCCATTCTAACTACTGGTCTCCTCTGCCTCACAGGGAATCTACTTGCAGGTTGACCTTCCACATTTCCGTCATCACTGTCCTCATCTGTTTCGTCTGACCCCGAGGAAGAATCACAGGGTGGAAGGAAGGACTCATTCAGCTGAACAAACATGTCTCTACTTACATACCTCTTTACTTTCTCAGCCGCTCTCTTTATTACCTCACTTTCATCCAAGGGGTTAGTCAACTCATATGCGGCACCATCTCGTATAATTTCTGTTATAGTGTACGGACCCTTCCACTTGGTATTCAACTTCCTACTGGTCCCAGGGTTGGGCCATTCATTCCTCACCCATACTGTTTCTCCTAACTGCATAGTTTGGTTCGTTCTTGATCTATTTGCTCTCTCTCTGGTCTCTCGCGACATCCTGGCAGACACCTCTTTTATCAACCTATGGGCTTCCTTCAACTCGTGACTGCTCTCACTCTCTATTATAGGTAAGTCAATTCCTACTTGTCTTTGTACATGCCTTGAAAAGAAAGCAAAATGAGGCTGTACTCCAGTTGTGGCATGGACAGACGTGTTCAGAGCCGACTGCACGGGACTGAGAAATTTTGGCCACTGAAGTGGATTATCTTCACACATGATGGCAAGTGTTGTTTTAAAGGTCCTGTGCATTCTCTCTGTGACACTATTACCTCTAGGGTGGTAAGGCAATGTAAAATAGTTCTTAATGCCAGTTACGTTACATAGTTCTCTAAATTGTGTTGCGGTAAATTCCCCTCCATTATCTGCAATGACTACTCCAGGGCTACCGAAGACATGAATGAATTTACTAAATTCCCTGGTCACTTCCTGAGTGGATTTGGTTCTCAACGGGTAGAAATTGACAAACCTAGAATAGTGATCTATGACGGTCAACACATAGCGATACCCCTTCGCACTATTATGTAAGTCTGTCAAGTCCACAGATACTCTCTCCAAAGGTTTAGTTACTTCTGACATCCCCTGCCATTGCTGTTCTAACCCTTTCGTCCCTTTGAACCTTTGACACACTTCACATGATTCTACAAATTTCACACAGTCTCTGCGATAATTTGGCCAATAAAAAAGGCTCTAAGGATATGCCTAACTGGTTGTATCTTCTTAACTCTCTCTGCATTTGCCCTGGCAATCCCGTATACAATACATCTTTCATCAGCTGATCCTTCCCTTGTATCACTTCAAACTTGCTCTCTATGGCTGCCAGCTTATACTTCATTCGTTCCACACATATTCCCGGCTCGTCCTCTACATGATATTCTTCTCTCATAAAACCTTCCCATGCCTTACTCAGAGTATTCTGGCCTGTGTCGAACTTTGTCAAAGCTTGCTTAAGGGTGTTCCAATCCCACATCTTCTTGCTATCCAATTCCTGTAGAACCCTCTGTTCTACGGAATACTCCATTCTGCTTAGAGCCGCTTCTACCCTATGGCCATCCTGCTTCAGTAACCACTCTACCTGTCTACAAAAAGTTCTAATATGGCTCTCAGAATCCGGCCCTGTTAGTGTTTCCAATGATAACGTTCTAACATAACTAAGGTTGAACACGGCTGTTTCCCTATCATCCCTCTTGGCCATGTCCGTTAGTTTGGGCAGAACCCCTGGATCAACTCTAAGGCTACCTGGGTGTGTGGTATCGTTCCCTGATTGTGGTACAGATTGGGCACTTTCTGCCGGTGGGTCAGTTGGGTTTGTGTCCCTACCTACACCATACTCTAGATCAGTGTCTTGGTTCTTTGCATGCTGGAGTTCTTGTTTTAGTTCCTGGAGTTCTTGTTTTAGTTCCTTAACCTGTGTCTGTGATTCTTCTAACGCCGAGTATTGTCTCGCGTTGATCAGCAAAACCTCTTCCAATCTCTCTGCCAATGTGTCCCCAACTATGGTACTTCCCTGTTCTACTGACTCAGCCATTTTGACCTAAAGTGCTACCTCTCGGCCCAAGACAAATACGAACCGCTTAACACAACTACTCTCCTGTACTACTACAACCTTAATTGATCAATGGTATAATACAACACTATGCAACCTCTTAACATGGCACCAAAAATTATAACTCACATCAACTGGAGACCGAAAGTCCTATGGTATTCCATAGGTGAACCACTTGAGACACTTCTCAGACACAGTGTGGACTCCCTTACCTCAACGTCACCAAAGTTAATCCACAACTTCTGCAAGTATTAATACATATTAACACTGGATAAAACACAAACACAAAACACACAATGACACACATGACTTCAGTACTGTATAAATTTTCAAAAATTCTTCTTACATTTCTGTACTCAAATCAATGTTATTCACCTGCAAGTATCACTCAAAAATCAGATTATCCATCATTAAAATACTTGTCTATACTTGCAACTTTAAATCACAACTTCAATTCCCTCGGATTTGATCAATGATTAAAAACCATCCCACCGCTATAGCCACCAATTTATACTGCCAGATCTGGGGTCACTAAATCTAAGGGGATAACTTAACTCTAATCTTAATTTCTAAGGGTCGCTGCCACCAGACCCCCTCTGGACAGCATGTAGCTCGTTAGGTAGCGGGCAGAGTGAACTAGGCATTGGGTTAGGTTTTCCATTGATCAGATCGATAAGGGTAAAGAAGGGTGAAACCATAACATGTCTTCATTGATTTATTTCTTATAAAACACACTGGTAAAAAAAACATACATGAACTGGCCTTCCTCAGAAGAACAACGGAATTTTGGTTACCCAACTGGGCCCCAGACTCCTACATTACTGGCGGGTCATCCACCCACTTATTGCACAACAATCGGTGAACTCCGTATCTCGGTCGTTCCTTCTTACAATAACCCTTAACACATCAGACTGTTCCACTGGTGTGGCTTGTAGCACCGTCGGTTATCATACATAGTAGCACCATCGCAACACACCTGTTACACTCCATACCTGCAAGTATGTGACTCCTTGTGACTTTTAGGTCTACACAACGGGCCCCTCGTTCGCACACCGCCCTCGGTGGGTAAAGACGAGGGCTTGACCTAGAGACATACCAGCACTATTTCTACGCCTGGTATTATAGGTCGCTCCAAGTGACGACCGCAGTTTCTCACGGTCTCCTTAGTTGTGACTATTCATGTGGAGTGGTGCGCTGGGAATCCACCGGTTCATAGTGGACTGGTATAGTGGGGAGTAATTCCCCACCTGGTGTGGCGCTCAAGGAGACAATGGCGGCCGGGCGGCAAGATACCCCAACCACGTGGCACCTGTGGTGACGGCAGAACGGGAAAGACTAAGCAATAATGCCTGACGGGCGGTTATCCCATCCCTTAACACATCCCTATCACACTTATATATCCGGCAAAGCTTTAAACTGTAGTAACTGTTATTTATCAACCTTAATTGTAGGGCGGGATATAGCCCGCTAGGGCACTGACCTGTGGTGACGGCAGAACGGGAAAGACTAAGGCCGGCTTCCCGCCGCTTCTCGTCACATAGGCCTACCGTTTCCAATCCTCAATTTACACTTTTGTTTCTTATGGTTCTCACCTGAACACTTTACGGTATATTGTCACTCATTTCTTATAAACACATATATTAATCCTAAATTACACACTAAGGTCAGGTCTTGGTTTGCTAGTGCTTGGTTAAATGCCTGGGATTTTAATATCAACGGGCATCTGAGGCGGGTACATGACGCGCCTTGAAACAAAAGCCGAATGATCATGGCGGGGGTGTATCAACTTCACTTAAAAACTGTAATGAGGGATCCTCCTCTCACACAGCGCACTATTTGAACACAGACATAAGATTCTCTGATCACTGTACCTGTCGTGGGTATATGTCACGTGAGGCTACGAGGTGTATTAAATTCATACCGACGCATACACGATATTTCCTTTCCAGTATAGTTTCTAGATCACTGTCAACACCTCACATAGTTCTGATACATTTATCCCTTTTTCCGATCATTGTTCTCATGTATTTTCATATGATATCTGTTGGAGTTAGGTTCGCTACACGCTCACAGACGTAAATAGTAGGACCTTCAAACCCTGCTCCACACTTAGTCTTACAGTACCCTAGTCCGGCTCAACTGGACTTTAACATTCATCTTATGCCTACCCTGAGTGATCCTTAATGCTATGAATACATACACTTGATATGATATAATTATACCTGGGTACAATACCACACATGGTCTAGGAACCTTGAGTAGGGGAGTTGTCCTTTCTCAATGTTTCCCGTTTTCTGGGGTTCTACAAGCGTTGTGCATTTGAATGTTATGTAGCGTAATATGAATTAGATGGGATTTTTAGGGATGACAATGATGTGCGCAGTACATGACAAAGTATAACCAATAACTTAGATGGATGTTGGAAATTAATGGAATTCATTAAATCATCATTTATCAAGTACACATCGCATTGAATGCCGGAAGCAGAGTGAAATTCTACGTAGTGATACACCATAATCTCCTGGGTGAGTATCCAGTGTGAAGGTATCTGAGTTCTATGGTAAGAAAACCACTTTCCTGCATTTAAAACGTAACAGAAGAAAACAAATTAAGCGAGATAGTAGTGACTAGTAATGATGTTAGTAAGCAAATAGACAAACTAAAGCCTAATAAGCCACCTGGTCCCGATGAGATATTTGTCAGAGTATTAAAGGAATGTAAGGAAGAGCTTAGTATGCTCTTAGCAAAGTTGTTTAACATGTCCTTAAAAACAGGTGTAGCATCAGAATCCTGGAGGATAGCGAATGTAATACCGATTTTCAAGAAGGGGGATAGATCACTATCCTCTACCTACCGTCCAATCTGTCTAACATCAATAGTAGGCAAATTACTGGAAGCAATCATTTCAAACTCTATTCGAAATCACCTGGAAAAGCACCAATTGATCAATGATTCCCAACATGGCTTCATAAGCGGGCATTCATGTCTAACCAATCTATTAACATTATTTTCACCAGTTTTCGAATCGGTGGACGAGGGGCACAATTATGATGTGGTATATCTCGACTTTAGCAAAGCCTTCGACAGAGTCCCCCACGAAAGACTAATTAGAAAGGTAGAAGCTCATGGCATCAAACGTAATATCCTTAAATGGATTAGGGCGTGGTTACAGGACAGGAAACAGCGAGTGAGCATTAACGGCACTAAATCCCATTGGAGCAACGTCACTAGTGGAGTTCCCCAAGACTCAGTACTTGGACCATTATTATTTATTATATACATAAACGACATAGATATCGGCATAGACAGCAACATAAGTAAATTTGCTGATGACACTAAAATAGGACGTGTAATTAAATCTGACGAGGACTCCACAAAACTATAGGAAGGTCTAAACAAATTTTTCGAATGGTCTGAAAAATGGCAGATGAAATTCAACGTGGACAAATGTAAAGTACTCAGTATAGGAGATGTAAACAGGGAAACCAGTTACCAGATGAACAACGATGCCATTGTGGAATCCGACTGCAAGAGAGATTTAGGAGTAATGATAAGTAGGAACCTTAAGCCAAATAAACAATGTGTTTTTGCTGGTAAGAAGGCTAATAAAGTACTTGGATTCATACAAAGGAGTGTTAGTTACAAGATTAGTGAGGTCATCTTACGATTATATCTTGCGCTTGTGAGACCTCACCTGGATTAGGCAGTTCAGTTTTGGTCACTGTATTACAGAATGGATATAGAATCCTTGGAAAGAATTCAGAGGAGAATGACAAGACTAATGCCGGGCATTAGGAATCTTGATTATTTTTATTTTTATTTTACGGGAATTCGCCCACCCGGGCACAGGTCAAACGACCCACAACGGAGCCTGAGGGGCGAAAAAAAAAGAACGGAAAGAAATTGTAAATATAGAAAGAAAAAAAGGTTATACTGTATTAATCTACACCACGAAGATGCCGGAAAACCAGCTTTTTAAAGTGAGACAGATTGTAAGAGCAAGGAAACACAGAAGAAGGCAGAGCATTCCACAGTTTGGCTGTGTTAGGAAAGAAGGAGGTACTATAACGGGTTATTCTCGTGTGACCGACATCCACAGAGAAATGGTGGGCACCGCGGGCAAGACGTGTGTTACGAACCCACGGCCTTGCCGGCGGTACACAGGATGCCAAATCCACTGAACATTGCCCGTTAAAGTACCTGTAAAAGAGAGAGAGTGAAGCAACATTGCGGTGAAGAGAAAGGGAAGAGAGATTGTCGACTAAAGGAGGAGAGTTAATAAGACGAAATGCCTTTGATTCCACCATATCTAATAGTTGGACAGAAGAAGAGCCACCCCAGATATGAGAGCAGTACTCCAAGTTAGGACGAATGAATCCCTTATATACTTGGAGCAACTGCTCAGGAGTGAAATAGCTGTGGCATCTGTACAGCATTCCCAACTTTCGGGAGGCAGCTTTAGTTATACTAACGATGTGTGATTTCCAGGACATATTGGAGGAAATGGTGAGGCCTAACATACTTATTTCAGAATTTGGGCGGATGATAGCGTCCTGAAATGTAATTGGTGGGAGATCGTCTAATTTACAAAGTGTAATTGGTAAATATTGAGTTTTATTACTATTGAACCTAACCTAGTTTGTACCTCCCCATTCAGAGATGCTGCACAAATTCGCGTTGATAGAAGTAATGATATCAGTTCTAGAAACAGATCTAGTTTGAGAGTTAGGAGGAAGGGGAAAATGTGAGGAAGAGTGAAGAGTAGAATCATCAGCGTAAGAATGGATAGAATTAGTTTTAGTGTGAAGTAAATCATTGATAAAAAGAAGGAAGAGAGTTGGTGAAAGAACAGAACCCTGTGGGACGCCACTATTGGTAAAGAAAGAGCGAGAGATCGATCCCTCGACAACAACTGCCATGGATCGGTTCTCAAGGAACCTAGAGATGAGAAAACAAAGTGGGGTAAAGAAACCAAAAGAGGGAAGTTTAGATAGTAAAGACTTGTGCCATACCCTGTCAAATGCTTTGGAAATGTCGAGAGCCAGGACAAAAGTTTTCCCATAATCCCTAAGAGAGGATGACCAAAGATGGGTGCAATAGGAGAGCAGATCACCAGTAGATCTCGCCTGGCGAAGGCCATACTGGTGATCCGATAAAAGAGAAAGGCGTTCAAGGTGACGGAGAAAATAGGAGTTCAAGATAGTTTCGAAAATCTTAGAGAGGGATGAAGTTAGGGCAATGGGGCGATAGTTAGAGGGATTAGAATGGTCACCCTTCTTCGGGATGGGCTGAACCAAGGCATGCTTTCAAGAAGAAGGAAAAGTTTGAGTTTTGAGGCAAAGACGAAAGAGGCGAGCAAGCACAGGGGCCAGGGCTTCAGCACACTCCCTAAAGCCCCGTCCACACGATCGAGCAGTGCCCGGCGGGCTTTGCCCGTTTACCTGGCAAAGCCTGTGTGTTGTTGTACACACGGGGGTGGTTGGCGGCATTCATAGTCGGGCGCCGGTAGCTAGTAGGTGGTAGGCAGTGGCTGGTGCGGTACGATTACCATGGTGTGTCGCAGGAATAATCGCTGGACAGTTAAAGCGAATAGAGCTGTGTACTATAATAATTGCTGTTATGTGCAAAGAGAAGAACCAAATGCAGAAAAGGGAATGGTGCAAAGAGTGGTTAGGTCGAAGAATTAGGAAGTCATGCCACGATTTTACGTGAACTGCAAGATGAACATAAGCAAGACTTCACCAATTATATGAGAATGGACCCCAACACCTTTTACAAACTTCTAGTGAAAGTGGAACCATATATAAAAAAACAGGATACCAATATGAGGGAGAGTATATCTGCAGAGGCTCGTCTAGAGGCAACGCTCATATTTCTTTCAACTGGGTGCACCTACACGTCACTTCAGTATAGAACGAGGATACCAAAACAAAGTTTGTCTCGCATAATATCTGCAACTTGTCAAGCCATGTATGAAGTACTCAAGGAAGTTTACTTGCAGGTGAGATTTGTAGTACATAAAAATTCATTGAATAATGTTAGAATTATGATATACATAGACAGGAAGCTATGGGACTAAAGTGAGGAGAGCGGCAGGAACGAAGAACACACACGAATGTCCTCATGACATAATACATAAACAATCTCTCGTTTATTGTCACGCCATTAATGTACATTGCATAAGCTTATTTGGTTATACACTGGACATCTGGACCGACCGGGAAACATATACTTATCACATTTGCAGTACTTAACTCAGGTTTTACAAAATGCTAGCTTACGTTCTGTCAGTATCTCTGTTCACACCTCACCGACTTGAGGACCCCGGCCCCCGAGGTCAGCGGTGGCGGAGTGATCAGCTGTTTTTGACAGCCAAGTGAGGATCCAATAATAACACGTGTCTTGTATTGCAGGCTTGTGTAATGTTGAACATTAATGACAATATTATAGGAATGTCGGTTTTCCGGTTTTATCGTTTGTCTGGCAGAGTCGTCGCTCCATATCCGGCAACAAACCACCAGACAGGCGGACCATGATTTCGCTCAACGACGGGCACGGGCAATCCGCTGGTTTGCCCGCCAATTTTGCCAGATAACGGGCATTTAGCGCGTGCCCGCTGGGCACTGCTCGATAGTGTGGACGGGCCTTCAGAACACGAGGGGGTATTCCGTCAGGTCCATGAGCCTTACTCACATCCAACCTGGATAACACACCAGCAACCCTGCGAGTGGAGATTATAGGAAAGTGCATAAGTTCAGTAGGAGGTGCAGGGGTAGGAGGGATAGAGTGGGAATCGTCTAAGGTGGAATTAGAGGAGAATAAGGTGCCAAAGAGGTTGGCTTTGTCAGGGGGAGAGTTGGCTATAGAGTTATTGGGACGGAAGAGGAGAGGAAAAGAAGGCGTGCAGAAATTGTTACAGATGTTTTTAGTTAAGGACCAGAAGGATTTACTTGAGGAAGAATTAGTCAGGACAGCGGTCTTTCTTTTAATAAAATTCCGCTTGGCCCTACGAAGAATAGCCTTACAACGATTCCTAGAAGTAATGAAAGAGGTGTGGGTAATAGGAGAAGGAGATAGTTTCATAGCTCGATATGCCCTATCTCTCACCCTGCAAGCAAGAGAGTAGGAGTGATCAAACCATGATTGTAATGTGAAAGTTTTGGTAGAAGATGGGATAAATGCACTCATACCGCCCTGTATAACCCCAGCAATGCTGTTAGCACATACCGAGGCATCCCGAGTGGAAAAGCAACATTCATCCCAAGGAAAGTCGGTGAAGAATTCTCGCAAGGATTGCCAGCTTGCCCTCCGATAGTGCCATAGTTGACGTTTAGAGGGGGGTGGGGGAGGTGGTCGTGCCCAGTTTGATTTAATAGAAATAAGGTTGTGATCAGAAGAACTTAAGGAGGCAAAAATTTAGTATGAATAGTGTGAGGGGTTAGAGGTAAAACAAAGATCAAGAATGTTAGCAAGTTGATCGTGTCGATCAGGAACGCGTGTAGGGTGTTTGATTATTTGTTCCAAATCATTAAGTAAGGAAAAAGAGACTGCCTCAGCTCCACCTGGGTCATCCATTGCAGAGCCAAGCCACTCTCTGTGATGTACATTGAAATCCCCTAGGTAGAGGATCTCGGTGTTGGGGTGTGTGGATAGCAACGACTCGTGGCAAGAAGTGAGATAGTCAAAGAGTTCGAAATAGTTGGTAGAGTTGGGAGAACAGTATAGGAAACAAAGAAAAATAGTCTCAGTAGGTAGAGATATTTTGAGCCAGATGACATCATAAAGGGGAGATTCAAGATCCGTGAGTCGGGCTATAGGTGTACGTGTGTTGCAGTAGGCGCATACACCTCCCTTAGAACGGAAGTAGGTATAAAGGTTGTAGTTAGAGACTTGAAAAGGTTTGGGTGAAGCTGCTTTGGTCAGTTGAAGTTCGGAGAGTAGTAAGAGGTCGGGGGAAGAGGTTGATAGATGGTGCTCCACAGAAGAAAAATTGGATCTCAGTCTGCGAATGTTGGAAAAATGAAGAGTGAAAAAAGCAGATCCTCCAGCAACCCCGGTGGCGTCAGTTGAGGCCCCAGTAGCTTGATGATGATCAGGTCGGCCCTGGGGTCCAAAACCTTCCCGACCAGTGGGACCCATCCGAGAAGGCCCCGCTTCAGTATTAATATCAACTGACATAGGAGAATAAAATAGAATGAATAAAACAGATCAAGAATGAGTACAGTTTTATTTGTGGTGTTGTCAATAGTAAGAGAGACAGTTGAGACCCTGCAATTGTGTGTAAATGAGGCAGAAAGATAAATGAGCAACCTGGGACTTGGTCACAATTTTCGTGATGCCATATAGCAGCAGGGTCTACCATTAGACAACACATTATGCTTCCAATATCTTCCCAGGCGGTAGTACCTCCCTGTTTGCACTCCGTCGAGAGAGCGAGGGGCGACTTGATAGAGGTGTATAAATGGAAGTCAGGGTTTAACAAAGGGGACATTACAAAGGTACTCAAACTATCCAGCCAGGAGCGAACTCATAACAATGGTTTTAAATTAGACAAATCTAGATTTAGGCGCGAAATAGGTAAACATTGGTTTGGAAACAGTAGTGGATGAATGGAACAAGTTACCAAATATCATCATTAACTCGAATATGCTGAATAGCTTCAAACATAGGTTGGATGCTTATATGAGCAATAGGGGTTGGGTGTAAATCGGACTGCCCAGTAGGGGCCAATAGGCCCGCTGCAGTTTCCTCTATTCTTATGTTCTTATGTTCACAGTACATACAAGCAGAGGAGAAGCAGCATGATGAATGCAGTACCACACCCACCACACACCACTTCACTTCTTTCAAGTCCTTCCTTTGTCTAGGATTAAGAAGATTTTATATTTTTCTACTTTAGGAAGTTAAGACGTGTGGAATGTAACACCACACAAACAAACCCTGGTGAGCCCACCCAGGGAGGGATTCACCACTGTGAGGGTGTGGGACAGGACGGTCAAGGGTCTCGCCGACACTCCCGTACGGAGGGCGAACCCAGGTCCGCGGACCCTGCCCTACACGTCATCCAAGATGATGACACCCCAAGCAGTGGACAGGCTTTAATCCCTGCCAGAAGGGCGGAAAACAGATGGAGCAGAAAAAAACTCATATGAAATATGAAGGAAAATGATGCTCTACACGTAGAGGAAACGCAGATGGAACAGAAAAAATCTATCTGGAATATGAAAATGATGCTGTACAATAGAAATGCAGATGAGGCTAGAAATACTCATCTGGAATATGATAGAAACCAGGAGGAAGTGAGAAGAAGTGAGAAGGTGTGGAGACACGACCTACAAGGTGCGGTATTGAAGAAAGAAAGACGTGCTATGTGAAGAGAGAACACATGAAACGTGCTGTGCTGATATCAGAAGAAGGTCGACGATGAAGAGGTGGATCATCGGAAGGACCAACCCACCACCGCTGCTGTGCCGCCAGATCACTATCCTCTAACTACCGCCCAATCAGTCTAACATCAATAGTAGGCAAATTACTGGAAGCAATCATTTCAAACTCTATTCGAAATCACCTGGAGAAGCACCGATTGATCAATGATTCCCAGCATGGCTTCACAAGCGGACGTTCTTGTCTAACTAATCTATTAACATTCTTTTCATCAGTTTTCGAATCGGTGGACGAGGGGCACAATTATGATGTGGTATATCTCGACTTTAGCAAAGCCTTCGACAGAGTCCCCCACGAAAGACTAATTAGAAAGGTAGAAGCTCATGGCATCAAAGGTAACATCCTTAAATGGATTAGGGCGTGGTTACAGGACAGGAAACAGCGAGTGAGCATTAACGGCACTAAGTCCCATTGGAGCAACGTCACAAGTGGAGTTCCCCAGGGCTCAGTACTTGGACCATTATTATTTATTATATACATAAACGACATAGATATCGGCATAGACAGCAACATAAGTAAATTTGCTGATGACACTAAAATAGGACGTGTTATTAAATCTGACGAGGACTCAGCAAAACTACAGGAAGATCTAAACAAATTTTTCGAATGGTCTGAAAAATGGCAGATGAAATTCAACGTGGACAAATGTAAAGTACTCAGTATAGGAGATGTAAACAGGGAAACCAGATACCAGATGAACAACGATGCCATAGAGAAATCCGACTGCGAGAGAGATTTAGGAGTAATGATAATTAGGAACCTTAAGCCAAGTAAACAATGTGTTTTTGCTCGTAACAAGGCTAATAAAGTACTTGGGTTCATACAAAGGAGTGTTAGTTACAAGACTAGCGAGGTCATCCTAAAACTGTATCTTGCTCTTGTGAGACCACACCTGGATTACGCAGTTCAGTTCTGGTTACCGTATTACAGAATGGATATAGAATCCTTGGAAAGAATTCAGAGGAGAATGACAAGACTAATCCCAGGCATTAGGAACCTTGAGTATAGAGACAGGTTAAAGCATCTTAATTTGCACTCCCTCGAGAGACGTAGAGTGAGGGGCGACCTGATAGAGGTGTACAAGTGGAAGGCAGGGCTAAACAAAGGGGACATTACAAAGGTACTCAAACTATCCAACCAGGAGCGAACTCGTAACAATGGTTTTAAATTAGACAAATTTAGATTTAGGCGGGAAATAGGTAAACACTGGTTTGGAAACAGAGTAGTGGATGAATGGAACAAGTTACCAAATACCATCATTAACTCGAATACGCTGAATAGCTTCAAACATAGGTTGGATGCTTATATGAGCAATAGGGGTTGGGTGTAAACGGGACTGCCCAATATGGGCCAATAGGCCCGCTGCAGTTTCCTCCATTCTTATGTTCTTATGTTCTTATGTTCCCTGATACCAGTTGGTGGAGGACGTGAGCCATGATGGGCCACACTACTGTATTGCTGTTGTTTATGTATAATATAAAGAGATAACACCCTAACATGTAAAGTAGGCGCATTTTTTGTGTATTTTGAAGTATTTCATTCTCTGATTTCTGTTAACATTTACAACAAAGAATGTTTTTTTGTATTTAAGAAAGATTAATCACTTTTCTATGAGTTCATTTGATCAATGTTTTGTACTACCTAATGCAATGTTGTAGCCATACTGCTGGTTGGGACGAATTATTATTTTGACACGGCCTGGTAAGGCCATGTAACACCTGTTATTGTTTGTAGAATGTGACTTGCAAGTTTGTCTCGATTGCTATGCTAGATATGTAGGATCTTTAGCTCAATTAAGCTCATTCTATGTTCGCTTACTGTGTATGTGTTTTTTTCTCCTGGCATAGAAGCTTTGATCTTGGCGGGAGGTATAGTAAGCTTTGTCAGATCAAACTAAGCCAGTAGAAAAACATGCATGCCAGTATCTATGAGATTATTGTTGGTAAATGTCAGGATATATTATCGCCTCAGGGACTATTTCAGATACTGCACATGATATTACTGTCTATATGTGTCATCAGTTCTCTGGTATGGAAGCTTTGGTCTTGGCGGGAGGTGTAATGATTGTTTAGCAGACCAAAGCTTACAGCCAAGAGAAGAACAACACATATAACAGTGAGTAGATGCCCTCGTGGTAACCTACACCCACAAGTTGACACACATTACAGTGACCCAGGAGACCTGTCCCCGGCCACTAAGTACTTGAGTTAGCCGGGTGATATGACCTTCAACCACACCTTGCCAAGACACACCCAGCTTAGTGTTAATTGGGAGAGGCCATTCGCCGGCTGATTCTCCTCCATACAAAGGCCCTGAGTCCCGTCCATGGGGGATTCTATTCATTCACACATTACTTCAGACATCACTTTCACGTCACTATCGACAGAGGATAGAGTCACGCTCTTCCTCCCTCAGGTCGGGAGGGAGACTTTCCTCTCGACCCCCCCCGCGTCTCCAGCTAGCAGAGTCTCCCATAGGAGACATAGTCCAGCAGCACCCGCTGGGCCTCTCTCAGGTCACGTGAGTTTTTGTCAGAACTAGCTATAGGGCGAGTTACTTACGGTGGGAAGTGTATTCATTTTATGTTTGTATCCGAGAGTCAGTGTCTAGCAACTTAAATATAATGTTCTAGTAACATCGATATAATGTTCTATTAATGTGTCTATGTCATTGAGTGAATAATAAATAGCTGTAACATTTGGGGGTGGTGTGTAGTGGACGTCTCCCCTACAACTGCGTAGCTGCAGGCCACCTGCGACGTCTTCCCTAGCAACCAAACTAGCGGCCCAGAGGGGGGCGTCACCAGATGCCGCAGTATCCTAGCAACGGAGCCAAAGACTGGCGACTTTCTCGGGTTTTCCCTACATGACTCACGGCTGACTCATGGCTGCTGTGTATATAAGCTCTGTCTCTCCATTGAGATTCATTCTGGCCTCTCTACTTGAACACGCAACACCTCCTCCTCCGCCGCTGCCTGGCGGCCCTCGCTTCTCCTCCGCCTGCCTGGCGGTCCTCGCTCCCGCCGGCGAGCATGGCGACCCACCAGCTGTCCTTCTCTGAGCTTCCTCACCAACCAGCTCTCGGTTCCTGAACACGCAACACCTCCTCCCAGCAAGCTCCTCGCTGTCCAGCTTTCATTCAACCAGGAGGCCAGCAACAGGCAACATCTTCTCTAACGAAGCTCCTGCACATCTACCTCCTTCAACACGCTACTCACCGAACGTGTCTACTGAGCAGCTCCTCACCACACGGCACCTCCAGCACCAGACTGTCTACCATATAACTTGTATTATATAAGAAAACCACCTTAGAGTTTCCATCCATCCTGAGTGCTAGACAACTTTATACCACGAAACCCTACAAATGGTGACTCCCGGAGATTCGCACTCACACAGGATGGAGGAGAAACTGATCACGCTCCCAGTCTTCAAGCAGCATGGAAGACTGGCTTATCCACACAGAAGCAGCTCTGTTACTCTAAGCAGACACCAGCTCCTCTTCCTGCCCCAAGCACCACATCCTGACGACCCCAGCACACCCGTCCTGCCTCAGACGCCGGCCCCGGCCCAGCAGTAACCCTTGCCGCCCCTGACGCGGCCTCTGTTCCTGAGTGCGGACCCACACACCCTCTTTTCTCCCTCAGGTACTCCCTGCTAATGTCCTGCACCCTGCTGCTGTCGTGGACCCAGCTGCTGTCACGAGCCCTAATCCGCTTCTGCTGACGCAGCCCCTGCTCCTGACCGAGGCCCACACACACCCCAGCAGGCGCATCTGACGACCCTGTACCTGTCGTGAGGGAAGCACAACATTCATCGCCTCCACACACCCTTTTTCTCCCTTCTCCCACAGATAGTGTGTATCTAGACAGTTGCATTCAGCGACCGGCTCATTCACGCCATCGCCGTTGTCTCACATGAGGCATGCACCGCCCGTTCTGCCTCACATGTGCTAAGCAACTCTACAGACAACAAGTCTCCTACACCGCCTGGAGGGAAGAGGGAGTATTGTATTGGACGTCTCCCCTACAACTGCGTAGCTGCAGGCCACCTGCGACATCTTCCCTAGCAACCAAACTAGCGGCCCAGAGGGGGGCGTCACCAGATGCCGCAGTATCCTAGCAACGGAGCCAAAGACCGGCGACTTTCTCGGGTTTTCCCTACATGACTCACGGCTGACTCACGGCTGCTGTGTATATAAGCTCTGTCTCTCCATTGAGATTCATTCTGGCCTCTCTACTTGAACACGCAACACCTCCTCCTCCGCCGCTGCCTGGCGGCCCTCGCTTCTCCTCCGCCTGCCTGGCGGTCCTCGCTCCCGCCGGCGAGCATGGCGACCCACCAGCTGTCCTTCTCTGAGTTTCCTCACCAACCAGCTCTCATTCTGCTCTCGGTTCCTGAACATGCAACACCTCCTCCCAGCAAGCTCCTCGCTGTCCAGCTTTCATTCAACCAGGAGGCCAGCAACAGGCAACATCTTCTCTAACGAAGCTCCTGCACATCTACCTCCTTCAACACGCTACTCACCGAACGTGTCTACTGAGCAGCTCCTCACCACACGGCACCTCCAGCACCAGACTGTCTACCATATAACTTGTATTATACAAGAAAACCACCTTAGAGTTTCCATCCATCCTGAGTGCTAGACAACATTATATCACGAAATCCTACAGGCGTTTGAGAGATGTCCCCTAAGAACGTATTTATAGTATAAGTGAAAATAATGAACCGGCCTCGCTACCGAACCTCCTCTCTTACCATACTACAACTAATTATTATATCTATACTTTCTACCTCTAAATACCCCCATTACAATTGCATGGTACATCCGGAGTATTAACCGCAGAATTAATGACCTACAATGGTTTGTTAAAGTTTTTAATATTGATGTAATTGGTTTACAAAGAACCTTACACGTCCAGCACCCAGGATAGCTTGGTTTACAACATACAATAGTGGAGCAGGAAGTGGCCTGCTCACTTATGTAAAGAATGGTTTGGTCTGTAAATGGATCAAAACCCACAATGATGAACGTATTCACTATCAACAATTTACGGTAAAGACAGCAAACAGTCAGTTTTCGCTGTATAACATCTGTGTTCGGTGTAATGAGCTGCGAGCGGACGTGTTACCAAAGCCATCAGGTAACAATGCTATGCTGTGTATGGGTGACCTTAACTTTCGTCACACTGTCCTCGGTGATGTCCAGTGTAACTCTAATGGGAGGGTGTTTGTGAATTACATCAATAATCATAATATTACTGTATACGACACAGACAAAGTGACACATCTGATGGGGGGCAGACTTGATTATGTGATTAGGTATAACCTAGTAGACAGTAATGTCAAAGCTAAGGTTATCTCAGACCACCTAGTCAGTGATCATTATGCAATACTTACTGAATACACTGTTGCTGATGTCAAGTGTGAACCCCATCCTAAGCTCAGAATTAACATCCCAGATAATCTTAAACTGCACTTCAAGGTCTACATCCACAGATGGTATGCTGGATATACACCTGGGTCAGTGGATGAATTTTGCTGTGTTCTTGTAAATGTCATTACCACATATTATACCACCTGGGTTAAGTCAAGGAGGAAGGGGGGCAGCACTAAACCACCTCTGTGGACACATGACCCCATCCTTACCTAAGAAGGAGAGAAGGTAGAACAGCTTGCCAACACTTATAAGCAAAATAAAACTAGTGATAACCTCCTTGCATTCCTCAAAGCTAACAGATCATTTCGTGAACTCAAAAGTCAGGTGAGAAACACCTATTGTAAACAATTCTTACAGGGGATTAATAGAACAACCACTCTAGCAGAAGTGTGGAACGAAATTAGAGCCATTGCCAAGTCACCCACCCGAGTCCAACTTCATCACAGACCTGCAGAATATGCTATTAGACCAATGATCTAGTTTGTCACAAATCACTTCCCTGCCTCCTGACATACAGAAATATCTTAAAACCACACACAATAATAGGGGTTTCAATATTGAAAAAGCCTGTTCCTCACCAGACCTCACCGACCAGTTTCCTATAACACACCACGAACTAACAACAGCACTTATAAAAGATGAATCATCCTCCCCTGGTCAAATGAGCCTCACACAGGGTATTCTGCCTAAGACATGGACTCATGGAAACATAGTACCAATCCCTAAAGCTAACTCTCCAAACTTCAGGCCCATTTCACTCACATCCTGTATATGTAAAGTCCTTGAAAGACTTGTTCTCAACCGTTTCGTGTTCCAAATCAATGACAAATTGGCCCCTAATCTGTATGGGTTCATGCCCGGCCGCAGCACACAAACATGTTTTGCAGAATATCTTGTTCACTCAAAAGATAAGACACAAACAGCCTTCATAGACCTTAAATCAGCCTTTTATGTAGCTAATAGAGACATTATACTTGAGCAACTAGCTAATTTTGGCATCCAAGGTAACCTCCTGACATGGATAAAGGATTATCTATCCAACATGTATGACAGTGTTCTGCTTAGGGGAGTCAAAAGTACCAGAATGAGAGCCTTTGAGCTTGGCACGCCTCAGGGAGGAGTGTTAAGTCCTATGCTCTTTAATATACTGATGCACAAGCTTATTGCTGACATTCCCGTTCAACCAAACGAGGCCAGGCTCAGGCTCCAAGCCTTGCTGGATGTAGTTGCTCGGAGGACTGTTGACTGTGGTCTCATAATATCTGTTGACAAGACGAGGGTCTTCAATCCTCGTCCTGCTCACCCTCTGCCTCTTGACTATAACATTAACAGCATGCCCTTGGAGCTATGAAGCTCTTATAAATATCTTGGAATTTGTGTGAATGAAGCAAACTTTATCGGCAACCTTCGTGACAAACTAATGCAGTGCATTAAACCCCTCAGAACCCTTGTTGGCAAGGGCTATGGAATTAACATCACCTATGCTCGTACTTTCTATCTTCACTTCATTCGTTCTGTAGTTGACTATCATGCTCTCCATCTTGTGACTATTCTGCCTAAGCAACTCAACAGCCTTGAGGTAGTGCAAAATGGAGCCATGCCCATCATTCTAGGATGCCCCAAATCAACCAGAATTGTAAACAAGGGGAGAGAGCTTGGGCTGCCCTCCCTATCTGAGAGGACAGCACTACTTAATACCATGTTTTGTGTCAAAGTTTTGAAGAACAATGGTCCCCAAACTACAGCTCAAACTGAGTTGATGTTCTATTTAAGTAATCCTGACCATCTCGCTAACCTTCCACAAAAGACTCTCTTTGGGGCATGGCTTCATAAAAGTGTTGCAGATCTCTTGAAACTGAATGTCCCAATCACCCCAGACGAACCCATTAATGCCATTCCTCCTTGGCTGGATATATCAGTTTCTATTAATTACACTCCTGTTAGTAGTAAGCAAATGTTAAACACCTATGTGATGAGATGTGTCACACTTGAAACTATTAACAGACACATAGAGAGTATTAAATCATGTGAATGTTATGCTTCTACTGGTGGTTCTGTGCAGACAAACACAGGTAGAACAGGCTGTGCAATTGTAATATACTGTATAAAGAAAAAGAAATGATAGAGTCAAACAAGCAATGGCTGAACAACTGGGCCAGCACAACACATTCTGTACTAACTGGAATCTACCTAGTTACAGACTACCTTAAAGAGAATGGAGGTGGGTGTGATATTCTGCGACTCTCAAAGTGATTTGAAATCAATGAACACCCCGTCAGGTTCTATGTCTAAAGTTGTATGTGATATTAAAAGAAATGTGACAACTGCCAATGAAAACAACTATTGTATCGAATTTGTGTGGATTCCGTCCCATGATGTAATTTGGTATTATGACCGTGCTGATAGGCTGGCCAATGAGGCATGTAAGAAAGAAAATGTTGAACGTGACCTTGGCCTGTCCACTGCTGTACTTAAAACATTCGAGTCGGAATCATGAACTCTGATCTTGAAGAACTGAGAAATGCAGAGACCTGGCAGTTGTAGCATCAGTAAATATGAAAAATTTTGTGAAGAGAGGTACCGGTATAGCCAGCATAAGGACAGAACCAGACAATGTGATGTAGTCGTGGCCAGAATTAGGCTAACTACAGACACATCTGGCAAGTTAGTAACGCTGTACCCATACTGGAACACTCAGCATGTAAACTTTGCGATAAACCTTTAAAGCATACACTTGAACACTATATTATTGAATGTGACACTGTCAAAGACTTCAAGCCCCCTGACTTATTGTATCATGAACTTTGTAATCACTACATTGAATTGGGGGTGCTTGAGGACATTCTTGCTGTTTATCCCAAATTTGCTAGCCCACACTGATTAGTCTTCAATTAGAATATGACATCCAATGTATATGAACCACTGTCTTGCATGGCAGTGAAATCACCCACATGACTCTGACCTATGTATACTGCTAATGAATATGATGTATTTCTTTGTGTATGAACCTCTGTCCTGCATGGCAGTGAACGGTGACATTACCCACATGACTCTGACCTATATATATTGCTAATGAATATGATGTATTTCTATGTGTATGAACCTCTGTCCTGCGTGGCAGTGAGAAGTGATACCACCCTCAATGTCAAGACCTGACTGAATTACTCAGAATAGGCAAACTGTACTACAAGCTTTGCCAATAAATTTGTTAAACTAAAAAATAACTCCCTAACACAAACCAGTTAAATCCTCCTCCCTCGCTCCTCCCCCCAACCGCCTCACACCCCTTCATCTCACGAGCAGACAGAGAAAGAATGAAACAGAGTAAAAAGACTTAAGAAGAAAGAAAATAAAAGGCAAAACAAAACATCTTTTATGACACCGTTTATATTTCCTAAGCTAAGTACGTTACATTTTTCCACATTAAATTTCATCAGCCTTTTTTCAGACCATGCAAAACATTTTTTTTAGATCTTCCTGTAGTTTTGCAGTCCTCCATAGATTTAATTCCACGCCCTATTTAAGTGTCATCAGCAAATTTACTTATGTTTCTGTCTACCTACATCTATGTCGTTTTTTTGTATATAATAAATAATAATGGTCCAAGTACTGAGCCTGGGTTATTTCACTAGTGATGTTACCCTAATCGGATTTAGTGCCATTAATGCTGGTTCTCTCTTTCCTGCCCTGTAACCACGCCCTAATCCAGCTTAGAATATCTCATCCAATCGTATTAGTTTCTCGGGGGGACCCTGTCGAAGGCTTTGCTAAAGTCGAGGTAAACCACACCATAATCGTGCCCATCGTCCAGCGATTCGAAAACAGTTGAAAAGAATGAAGATTTGTCAGACATGAACGCCCACTTGTGAAGCTATGCTGGGAATCATTCATCAACTTGTGTTTGTCAAGGTGATTTCGAATTGAGTTTGAAATGATTGCTTCAAGTAATTTACCTAAAATTTATGTTAAACTGATTGGACAGTAGTTTGAGGACAGTGATCTTTCTCCCTTCTTGGAAATTGGTATCACACTCGCTTTTCCGTTTTTAAAGACATGTTTGCTAAGGGCATACTAAAATTTTCCTTACATTATTTTAATACTCTGGCAAATAACTCGTTTGGACCTGGCGACTTGTTAGGTTTTAGTTTATCTATTTGTTTACTATCATCGTTATTAGTCACTACACGCTCAGTACCTACATGATCACAGTGCTGTGTTAGTGACCATACAAAATGGTCACCGTGGGCCGTTGTGTTGTGGGGGAAGAGGGATGGTGTGTAGGGAGAGACGACACCCTGGCCACTCTGTTAAGTCAGCTGGAGCCACAGCTAGAACAATTGCGGAGAGAGATGGACGTTTTAAAGGGGGGGAACGAAGCCCTCAGGGCTGAACTCCTTCAGGTGGGTGTCCTGCCTAGCAGGACACCTACAAAGCAGGGTCAGGAGGAGCAGGAGTGGGGAGTGGTTGTCTCCAAGGGGTCTAAGGTCAGGCTCGGGAAAGCTGACCAGTGTGTGTGGAGAGCAGTAACCCCTACCAAGTGTTAGAGGAAGCTGGCGAGGAAGAGAAGAGGCATGACGGTGTGGTGGCAGGAGAGGAAAGGGCAGTTAGTCAAACTCTGCTCAGTGGTAAGGTCGTGGTAGTTGGGGATAGCCAGGTGAGGTTCCTAGATAGGACTTTTTGTGAGGAAGACAGAAAACGTAGGACTAGGGTGTGTTTTCCTGGGGCTGGGATAGAGCATGTAGCGGAGAGGATGGATAAGATTTTGTCAGGGGAGGGTACCAAGCCGATAGTGTGTCTTAATGTAGGAGGCAACGACATAGGAAAGGTTAGGAGTGAGGAACTTTTCAAGAGGTATAGAGAGGTGCAAGGGAAGGTAAGAGATAGGGGAGGGATCCCGATAGTATGTGGTGTCTTGCCTAGAAGAGGAGTTGGCGGTGAATGGCTGTCCAGGGCAATTGCTATAAATTGCCGACTGGAAAAACATTGTGCAAGCAATAGTTGGGCATTCATTGATAACCGGCGACCGTTTTGTGGCAACAACTACCTGTACAGTCGTGATGGGGTACACTTGTCTCGCGCTGGGGTAAAGATGTTGTCTGCATCCTTGGAGGGTGCAATTTTCACTCCAAAAGGGGGGGGGGGGTCACCAGTAGAGAGAGGTCAGGGTAAGAGGGAGTAAAAAAACAAGCAGGTCCTGGGAAATGGGAAGTAAAATTGGTTACTCAGGACAAGGGGTAAAACAGGACTAGGGAAGGGTAGGTTTAAATGTATACTATACAAACAGTAGGAGCATTAAAAATAAAATAGACCTGCTGAGAGCGGTTGTATGTACCAAGAGAGTAGAAGTCATAGCAATCACCGAAACTTGGATGAATCTGAATAGCAAGAACTTTTTATCAGAGTACCACATAGAAGGGTACAACCTTTTTCACACGGACAGGGAAGCTAGGAAGAGGGGAGGGGTCGCACTCTTCGTCAGGGATACATTAAAATGTTGTATTAATAATGCAATGAAGGGTGAAATAGGAACCGAGTCTGTATGGGTAGAAATTGTGGAAGGAAGAGAAAAATTAATTATGGGAGTGATTTACAGGCCCCCCAAGTCTTGGGAAAGAAGCAGCTCAGCCCATATGGCAGGAAATGAGCAGGGCAGCAAGATTCAACAACCTGTGCATTATGGGGGATTTCAACTTCAGGAATATTGACTGGGACAACATTGTAGGTGATTATGAATCTGAAGACTTCCTAGACTCAGTACAGGAAAAAAATTAAAACAATTAATTGCAGAACACTCCTGAAGATCGTCACGAGGGACGGACCGTCGTTCAGATATCTAGACGGTCCGTCCCTCGTGACGATCTTCAGGAGTGAAGTGCTTCCCCATCTGGAGTACTGTCACCCCATCTGGTCCCCGAGATATGCTAGGGACTGTCAGTTGGTTGAAAATGTTCAAAGGAGGGCCACCAAACTGGTGCCTGCACTTCGGCATCTCAGCTACCCTGAGAGATTGGAGCGCCTGAACTTGCCTAGCTTATACTACAGACGGGCAAGGGGGGACCTAGTTGAGGTTTATAAGCATCTCAGGGGGCACTACTCAGTTGAGTGTCCTTACTTGGAGCTGGCGGACGCTCGCCCCACAAGGGGTCACAGCTCAAGATTGAAGAAGCCGCAAGTCCGGAAAACCGTGAGGGCAAACTTTTTCGGAGTGAGGGTTGTAAACTCTTGGAACAATCTACCAGACAGTGTTGTGACGGCACCGAGTGTGAGCTCTTTCAAGGGAAGACTTGACCAACACTGGAGCGGGTTCAGGTACATTCAGGAGCCGGTGCATGCCCAGTATTTGCCAACAGTGCGTGACAGAGACGTGACCGATCGCCCGGGCGGCTAGCGAGCCGACCTTTTGGTGAAGAATATAAAGGAAAAGAGACGTGACCGATCGCCCAAGCGGCTAACAAGCCGATCAGTGGCGA
Source organism: Homarus americanus (assembly GCF_018991925.1). Taxonomy (NCBI): domain Eukaryota; kingdom Metazoa; phylum Arthropoda; class Malacostraca; order Decapoda; family Nephropidae; genus Homarus; species Homarus americanus. The sequence goes on from NW_024756914.1 coordinate 9,813,558, forward strand.
AGAGGATAAAAGTAAAAAGTAAAAGTAGAACCGACTAGAGGTGACAATATATTAGACCTAGTATTAACAAATAAAGAAAATATTATCAGAGATATCACAGTAGGGGAAGAACTATGGAACAGTGATCACAGAGAAATCAGGTTCACCCTAAATTGGGAAACGAAAAATAATGACAATATGGTCAGCGTCCAAGACTATCGATTGGCGGATTATGAGGGGTTAAGAAGGTACCTAGGTGAGGTCACCTGGGAACAGTCAGGTCATTCGCCGGGAGGATCGGGTGAGGTCGCCGGTGACACAAAGATTGATCATGACTAAAATAAATTCACTAGTATATTACGTAAAGCACAGGAACAAAATATACCATACAAAAAAATTCGGTCAAATAAGAATGAGCCAAGGTGGATGTCCAGAAAACTTAAACATGACATAAATTCCTTTCCTTATTCCTATAAGAAATTAAAGGGAGGGGAGGAGTATCTCAGAAATAAGTGTAATGATTGAATATCAGACCAAAGCTTACAGCCCAGAATTACATCACATATAACAGCAAGTACACTGCAGACCTCGTGTGTACTCTGACATTCCAGGTTGACACACCTCAGGTCAAGACCCCAGGGACTTGACCTCGCCCGCTAATGACGTGAGTTAGCCGGGTGGCCTACAAAGGCACACCTGGGCATGACCACACCTGCACACAGTGGTCCAGATCTAACCAGTTTAGTGTTAATTGGCCAGAGGTCAAAGCGCCGGCTGTGAGCCCCCATATAAAGGCTCGGCAGTCCTGCCCAGGGGTTGATTCTCATACGGGTCTTATTGAGAGAGGTTATTCTGGTCACTCACACAGAGTCACGCTCGTCCTCCTCCCCCAGGATGGGAGGAGGACTTCCCGACCAGACTCCAGCTGTGCAGTCTCGCATACGAGAGCCCAGCCAACACCCACTGCGCCTACGTCAGGTTACACGTGAGTCACTGTCAGAGCTACCTCTCGGGTGAGTTACCTACTGTGGGGAGTGTATTCATTCATGTTGTGTCCGAGTCAGTGTCGAGTAATGTAAAACATGTGTTAATACCCATATATAACATTGATATTAATGTGTCCATGTCAGAGTGAATTAATAAATAGTTGTATCGAAGAGGTGTTTGAGATGTTGTCCCTTGAGAAGAATAGATATGTGTATTGACATAGAAGATAAGTGTGTTGACACAGAGTAAATAACATCCCGGCCATGCTACCAAGCTTCTTATATCTTTACATTCCTACTCTCTATAATTCCTATCTATATGTAATCTTCTTCTATGCTTCTGTCTTGTTACATAGGTATAATGAACTATCTAGGAATGTTAAGAAAAATGTAAGGAAGGCAAAGAGGGACTATGGAAACAGGATAGAAGAGAATCCAAGGAAAATCCCAAGGGATTTTTCCAGGTATATAGGACAAAGGTCAAGGACAAAGTGGGGCCTTTAAAGTCAAAGAGAGGGGAAGTGATCGATGATAGTGAGGAAATAAGCAAAGCATTAAACAGCTACTTCTTATCAGTTTTCACAGAAGAAATTCATAAGGAAACGCCAGAGGTGAAGCTGATATTTAGGGGAAATGAAGAAGAGAAACCAAAGGATATCATTATAAGAAAAGAGAATTTTCTTATGAAGATAAATAAATTAAAGAAGACCAAATCGCCAGGCAGGATGAAATTTTCTCTCGAATTTTGAAAGAGTGTAAGGAACAGATTAGCAGACCCCTCGTAAATTTATTTACAAAATCATAAGACACGGGAGTTATGCCAAACTTGTGGAAACAAGCAAATGTAGTACCCATATTCAAAAAGGGAGCCAGAGCATCAGCATCAAATTACCGGCTCATTAGTTGGACGTCAGTAGTGGGGAAATTTCTTGAATCAATTATAGCAAATAGCATCCGAGCGCATTTAGAGAAAAACAAATTAATCTACTACTCTCAACATAGATTTATAAAGGGAAAAATCTTGTCTAACAAATCTGCTGACGTTTTTTCGGAAAGTCTATGAGGTAGTAGATGATGACGAAAATTACGATGTTATTTACTGAGACTTTAGCAAAGCATTTGACAGAGTACCGCATCAGAGGCTTCTGAGAAAAGTTAAGGCTCATGGTATCGAGGGGAAAGTTTTAAATTGGATAAAATCATGGTTCACCGATAGAACGCAGAGGGTCAGCGTAGATGGTTTTAAATCGGAGTGAGGTTGTGTAACTAATGGGGTTCCCCAGGGGTCAGTACTGGGCCCACTCTTGTTCATAATCTACATAAACGATCTAGATACTGGGATGAGCAGTGACATAAGCAAGTTTGCGGATGACACGAAAATAGGGCGGTAGATTAATTCAGGGCAGGATGCAAATGCACTACAGGAGGATTTAAATAAACTGCAGGAGTGGTCAGAAATTGGCAAATGGAATTCAACACCATCAAGTGCAGCGTACTTAATATTGGAAGAACAAATACTGTCAATGTATACAGCCTTAACAACATCAACCTAGAGAAGTCGACTTGTGAAAGAGACTTAGGGGTACTTGTAAGACCGGACCTTTGGTCTAGAAAACAATGCGTTAATGTTCGAAATGGGCAAACAGAGTATTAGGTTTTATATCTAGAAGTGTAAGTAATAAGAGTGCGGAGGTCATATTGCAACTATATCTTGCGCTAGTCAGGCCGCACCTCGATTATGCTGTTCAGTTCTGTTGCTCTTGTTATAGAATGGATATCAAAATGATTCCGGGACTTAGAAACCTTCCATATCAAGAAAGATTAAAGAAACTAAACTTGCATTCCCTAGAAAGACGAAGAGTGCGGGGAGATATGATAGAAGTATTTAAGTGGGTGAAAGGAGTCAATAAAGATAAAGTTCTTATGATAACCTAGCAGGATAGGACTTGTAGCAACGGATTTAAGTTGGATAAGTTTCGGTTTAGGAGGAAGATAGGAAGAAACTGGTTCACAAATAGGGTGGTGGACGAGTGGAATAAGCTTAGCAACTTCGTAGTAAGTAGTGGGACGCTGGAAAGTTTTAAAAGGGGGCATGACCGTTAGTGGAAGTAACTGTCCATTTTAAGAGCCATAGTATTTTTTTCAGGTCTATCCTCTTCCTCAGCTTGAATATGACCCACACTATCACCATCACAGTCGCTCAGGTCCTTTTTTGCACTAGTTTCTGGTGTCTCTGAAAACACATATTTTTTCCTGGGAACCTTTCATTAACATTTCGATTTCTTCTCTTCTTTGGGAAGTCTGGGACTTTAATATGTCGTCAGGTCCCGGCGACATAATTGTCGTATTAAAGGAATGTAAAGACAAACTTGTATGCCCTTAGCAAAAGTGTTTAACAAGTCATTAAAATGCGGTGTAGTATCAGAATCCTGGAGGAGAGCGAATGCGATACCGATTTTCAAGGCTAACAAAGTACTTGAGTTCATACAAAGGAGTGTTAGTTACAAGACTAACGAGGTTACCCTAAAACTAAATCTTGCACTTGTGAGACCTCACTTAGATTACACACTTCAGTTTTGGTCACCATACTACAGAATGGATATCGATCCCCTTGAAAGCATAAAGAGGAGGATGACAAGACAAATCCCGGGCATTAGGAACCTTGAGTATAGGGACAGATGAAAGCATCTTAATTTGCACTCCCTCGAGATACGTAGAGTGAGGGACAATATGATTGAGGTGTATGAAAAGAAGTCAGGACTAAACAAAGGTGATATAACAAAGGTACTTAAACTATCCAACCAGGAACGAACTCGTAGCAATGGTTTTAAATTAAACAAATTTAGATTTAGGTGCGAAATAGGTAAACACTAGTTTGCAAATAGAGTAGTGGACGAGTGGAACAAGTTACCAAACATCATCATCAACTTAAACACACTGGGTAGCTTCAAATATAGGTTGGGCGGATGCATGAGCGATAGGGGTTGGGTGTAAATGGGACTGCTCAGTATGGGCCAATAGGCCCGCTGCAGTTTCCTTCATTTTTATGTCCGAATGTTTCCTCGCGATTGACATTAAGTTCTACTTTGAATCTCACTTCTTTGTGATCGCTGTTAGACAGTTCACTCCTTACCTCGACATTACAAATGAGGTTTTCTCTGTTTGTAGAATTAAATATAGTATATTATTACCCCGGGTGGGTTCGGCTTTATGTTGACTTAGGAAACAGTCTTGGGATGTTTTAAGAAAATCCTTAGATTCTGAGTCACCCATAAGGTCGGTCCGATCTATTTAACTTAAGTTAAAGTCGCCTACTATACACACTTTGCTATATCTGGATGCCCTATGCATTTCATCCCAAATAAGTCGCTCATTAACCCTTTAGAGATTAGGAGGTCTATATATTACTCCAATAATTAATTTTTCCTAATTCATTTCATACTTCAAATTATCCCTGACATAGATAGCTACTCTGCCTCTTTTCCTAAATCTGCCTATCGGTATGAAATAATTTGTAACCTTTAATTTGGTATTCGACAGGTAACTTGCGTAAGTCTAAATTTATCCATGTTTCGGTGATTGCTATTACAGTATATCGATTTTTTCATTACATACCAACGTCCTGATTTCAGTCATTTTATTTCTGATACTTCTAGTGTTTATGTAGTAGACATTTAAGTTAGTCATTGTCGTGTTTAGGTTTTAACTCTCTTTATCACCATTCTAGTATGATTTATCTTCATTGCCCTGCAATCTCTAAGGCGGGCGCACGTGTGTACTATATTAAGGTGTGGTGCTGGGCTCTCAGTGTCTGTTGCCGCTGCCGCATTCACCACCACCGCTACTACCACCACTACTACCATCACCACCACTACCACCATCACTACCACTACTACTACCATCACCACCACTACTACCATCACCACCACTACTACCATCACCACGACTACCACCATCACCACCACTACTACTACTACTACTACCACCACCACCACCATCACCACTACCATCCCCTACTACTACCACCACCACCACTATCACCACCACATTTACCATCACCACGACTACCCACCATCACCACCACTACTACTACTACTACTACTACTACCACCACCACACCTACCATCACTACCACACTACTACTACCATCACCACCACTACCACCATCACCACCACTACCATGCTACACCATTCTCATCACTAGCGTAGCTGGGGGGCAGAGGGGGCAACAGTCCGCAGGCACAGGGGGGGCAGCACAGGTCTGCTCATCTGCAGCTACTGGAGACGTTAATCCATCCCTTTGTATCGGCGACAAGTTAATCCTTGCCGTGTCTGACCTAACACCTGACCCACATCATCCCGGCCACGTCATGAGCTACGTACACCCTTGCTATGCGCCCCCCCCCCCCACACACACAACCTGTAACCTGTTGAGGATTAAGGAAACAACTTCAAACAAGTACGCCAGTGAGCTCATGTGGGGTGGGTCAGGTGTTAGGTCAGACACGACGAGGACTAACTTGTCGCCGATACAAAGGGAAGGATTAACGTCTCCAGTAGCTGCAAAACCATGCAGTCTCGGGTCATATCAGTTCATGTACAGCCGACCAATCCACCAGTTACAAGCAATTCACTTCAGTTCTGCACAAGTCTCCATCGTGACAAGACGAGGGGAGGCTAGACGACTTTTAAGTTCTCTTGTGTTTTCGATCCAGTTATTTACTTCGTTGGAAGACATAATACTATAAGGTAAGAAATATTAAAGTATTGGTTAAAAAATATTGATGTGACTTTTGCTGCGGTACTGAGATTAAATATTAAGATTTTGTTTCACAGCATTGCGATTTTATACTAAGACACTATCCTCACTGGGGTACAGACAAAAGCCCCCCCGACAAAAGCCACCCAGACAAAAGCCCCCTACTTTGATTGGGGTGGCTTTTGTCTGACAAGAGTAAGGGCTTTCAAAAGTTACGGACATAATTAAATAGTTGAGGGTAAAATATACTGTTCTTCTCTGTGGTTAATTATTGGTTAGGTTAGGGTTAGGTTAAGTTAGGTTAGGTTGGGTTAGGTTAGGTTAGGTTAGGGTTAGAAAGTTGTAGTTTTCATTTCAGAAATAAAGATGGTCCTAATTTTTACACTTTTTTTACTTTTATCCCTATCCTATATGTCGTTTTTGCTTTTTGTTTAACTGTTACTTATAAAGTTTAAGTATGTTTGGGGGTGTATTTAAAGCATACTATATTTGAGTACGTGAAAGTACAGTAATATTATAATGGTACACAAACTATTTAAAATATATATATATATATATATATATATATATATATATATATATATATATATATATATATATATATATATATAAGAGTGAGTCACTGTGCACAATGTATTTTTACGTAAGCACTGGGGCGGAAACTCAAAAACTTGCGGCACACACTCACTACGCCACTGATTCATCACCATAAAGAGGAAGGAGGATAAACTCGTATATACAACCCAGAAGTGTCGCAAAGGCAAATGAATATCTGCAATGCATGATCACAGATGTTAAAACACGAGGTGAGTGTTGATTATATGTAGCAGTCTGGAGTCTTTTGTTGTGCTAATAAACATAATGCGATCCTCATGTTTCGAAGCCAGATTTGCAAACGTTGCTCTGATCACCTAAGACACGCGTGGTCCCATTTGAGGTTCACGGATAAAAGCGCTGAACAGGCTTTATGTGAAATATAATGAGTCTAGGACTGCTTTTATGTCCCAGGCCCAGAGAAGGTTCCTGGTCACAATTATAAGATCATGGGTCCGAACTTGGTGAGGGTACATTATATATATATATATATATATATATATATATATATATATACAATACCCTTGTTTCAGTATCCGGAGTCACCTACAAGAATGACAATATTATACTATAATAACACACCACAGAATGTATGCCAATAATCATTAACGTTATACCAAAAATGAAATAACCCTGTACAATATTTACAGATTAAAGATAAATAGTAAAACCACCGAAATTATTTTGTAAATATTTATCATTTACGTCTTAATGTAAAAAACTTGTACAGCAGGAGGTCGCAGTAAAGCCTTGGGGAAGTGTCGTGGACCAAGAGTATGCTTGCCACATTTTCCGGCTTTTACCCAGCCAAGGGTGAACGTCTGCCCAGCGCCGCCCGCACGTGCACGCTCTCACCTGCTTGTCCTGGGTCGCACCCCCAGGGCCCCTTACGCTAGTGGGGTTTCCCCTTTAATTATCACTGTCTCACCGTTTCTAATTACATCAAAAAATTAACACAACCCATTAGTAACTGAGCTGTTTCCCAGTGTTGTGGGGATGACACAATCTAGGTTGGTCCTTATTTAGCGGTTCTCTGATCCGCTGCCGACCATTTCCAGGGAAGAGATTCTGGCAACCACTCATGAGGATGTGTGCACTCAGCCATGGTCAGCCACACACGTTTCTTTTTATGAAAAACTTCTCAGTCTGAACTTGGAGACCAGACACAATCAATTTATACATGGACGGAAAACATCTAGAAAAAGATTACAGACAATCACTTCAGTTCATACATTCTTCACGGGAACAGCTCATGGTAACCTTCCTTAATGCTTAGCATTTTGAAATTACTGTTATCACCGAGGATAAAAATGGTGTTGCCAAACATTCTGTTACCTGGACGTAAACATTCATTTCTCTAGTTACCTCTGCAATTCAACTTCGGTGGCATTCAAGTGGCCAGAAGCCCCGTATTTACCACAAACGTCCCACATATCAAAGAAGACAGAGAGAGAGAGAGAGGAGAAAGAGACAGGGCATCTAATTCAACAATACACCCTCCTATTCTATATCAAAGTACGCAATTAGCTTCTGGTTTCTATGCTGTACCTGAAGGTGAATCTGTTCCACCAAACAAACAGATATAGGTGGAATGAACATAAACGAACTGCGCCAGGAGACGGTGTCCCCAGACCGGTCTCAACAACCATGTTGCCAGGTCATGGCAACTCCACCGCCAACCTGTTCAGCCACGCACGCACGCACCACCACGCACACACGTTGATACAGGACACACCGGTACACAACGTCCACGTGATACAGGACACACCGGTACACGTGATACAGGACACACTGGAACACGTGTGATACAGGACACACTGGAGCATGTGTGATACAGGACACACCGGTACACGTGATACAGACACTGAGCATGTGATACAGGACACACCGGTACACGTGTGATACAGGACACACCGGTACACGTGTGATACAGGACACTGGTACACGTGTGATACAGACACCGGTACACGTGTGATACAGGACACACCGGTACACGTGTGATACAGGACACACCGGTACACGTGTGATACAGGACACACCGGTACACGTGTGATACAGGACACACCGGTACACGTGTGATAGGACACACCGGTACACGTGTGATACAGGACACACCGGTACACGTGATACAGGACACACCGGTACACGTGTGATACAGACACACCGGTACATCGTGTGATACAGGACACACCGGTACACACGTGTGATACAGGACACACCGACATGTGTGATACAGGACACACCGGTACACGTGTGATAAAGACACACTGGCATGCGGTGATACAGGACACACCGGTACACGTGTGATACAGGACACACGAGTATGTGATACAGGACACACACCGGTACATGTGATACAGGACACACCGGTACACGTGTGATACAGACACACCGGTACACGTGTGATACAGTACACACCGGTACACGGTGATACAGACACCGGTACACGTGATACAGACACACCGGTACACGTGATAGAGGACACACTGGTACACGTGTGATACAGGACACACCGGCACACGTGTGATACAGGACACACTGGTACACGTGTGATACAGACACACCGGTACACGTGTGATACAGGACACACCGGTACACGTGTGATACAGGACACACCGGTACACGTGTGATACAGGACACACCGGTACACGTGTGATACAGACACACCGGTACACGTGATACAGGACACTGGTACCTTTCTTTGTTTCCAATACTGTCTCCCAACTCTACCAACTATTTAAAATCTTGGCTATCTGTCTTTACAGGAGAAGCTACATCCAACACACCCCAACACGAAAACTCAACACGAACAAATAATCAAACACCCTACACGCCTCTGATCGACACGATCAACTTGCTAACATTCTTGATCTTGTTTTACCTCTAACCCTCACACTATTCATACTACTCAATTTTGCCTCCTTAGGTCTTCTGATCACAACCTTATTCTTATTAAATCAACTGGGCACGACCACCTCCCACCCTCCCCCAAAACGCCAACTATTGCATTATCGGAGCAAGCTGGCAATCCTAAGAGAACTCTTCACCGACTTCCTGGGATGAAAGTTGCTTTTCCATTCGGGACGCCCTCGGTATGCTGACAGCATTTAATAAACATCAAGTGGTATGAGTGCATTTATCCCATCTTCTACCAAAACTCACTTACAATCAAGGATCCGATCGCCCTGTTCTCCATGAAGGGAAAGAGACAAGCGCATAAGTTATAAACCATCTCCTCCTATTGCCCACATCTTCATTTCTAGGAACCGTTGTAAGGCCATTCTTCATAGGCCTAGCGAATTTTATAAAAGCAAAGACCGTTGTCCTGACTACAACTCTTCTTCCAGTAAACCTCTGGTCCCAACCAAAACACCTGTACAACTTTGCACTCCTCTTCCGACCTGATAACCCTATAGCCAACACTTCCCGATAAAGCCAATCTTTGCACCTATTCTCCCCTAACCCGCCTAAGACGATTCCAACTCTACTCCTCCTACCCTGCACCTCCCACCGAACCTATGCACTTTCCTATAATTCCACTGCAGGTTGCTGGTGTGTTATTCACGTTGATGAGTAAGGCGCATGGACCGACAGAATACCACTCGTGTTCTGAGGGAGTGTTTTGAAATTTAGCCCTGTGTTTGCTCCCTTTTCGCCTTTGCCTCAAACCCAAACTTTTCCTTCTTGAAGCATGCCTGTTCAGCCCATCTCGAAGAAGGGTGACCATTCTAACTCTCTAACTATCGCCCCATTGCCCTAAATCTTCATCCCTTTCTAAGATTTTCGAACTATCTTTAACTCTCATTTTCATCACCAGTATGGCTTTCGCCAGGCGAGATCTACTCAAGATCTGCTCCACTGCACTCATCTTTGGTCATCCTCTCATAGGGATTATGGTGAAATTTTTGTCGTGGCCATCGACATCTCCAAAGTGTTTGACAGGGTATGACAAAGCTTTGCTTTCCAAACTTTCCTCTTAAGGTTTCTCTCCCCCACTTTGTTCTCTAATTTCTAGATTCCTTGAGAATCGATCCATGGCAGTTGTTGTCAAGAATCGATATCTCGCTCTTTCTCTACCAATAGGTAATGAAATGCATACTTGGACACATTGCCAAGATCTGTTCTTTCATTTAAGCTCATTATTGTAAGGGGACAACCTATTATCTCCTCCTCCCCTAATGGTCCTAAGAGTAGCGCATACAGCAAGTTCCTTTACTCTATGTTCTATACTTGAAATCTAACTCCATTCTCATTATTTAAATCTAGTGTTCCACACACCCTAAAGCAATTCTCATGGTCCTGTTTTGTATCACTTCAAGCTTTGGAATAAATTTACTGTACCAATTTTATAAGGATGGGAGCTGCATTAGTCAATAACTGAACGTATAGTACTGATATAAACCATCCTTAAAATAGGAATACCTGCGCCATTTCCTTCCATTAAAGTTCTTAAAGGACTTAAACGTCTTTACAAGCATTCTCCAGGTATTGCATATCTGACCTACTTTACTGTTGACTTAAACACAATATACATCCTTAGGTATTTGTAAACATCAACTTTTTCGCCTTAATCCATTAAAAATAAACCCCTTGTTCATAATTTCTGACTTGATATTTAGTTTTTCATTGTTAATTATATGGGCCATTCTACAACAAAGTGTACTCTACGCATCTAAAGCCTTTTATGTTTCATACCTTGCACTGTAAAAGTATATCATCAGCATATATTATAACCTGTGTGTCTCCAGGAAATTCGTAGCGAGCCATTATGTTCATCAATGTTAAAAAGAGGAGCTTAAGTACACCTTCCTGTGGAGTCCCAACCCATCTCTCTTTCTTCTGAGTACCAACCTTAAACCATACTCTAGCCATTCTGTCACTCAAGTAATCCACAATCAATTTCAGCATCTTCCCAAAAAACCCTAAATTAATTAGTTCCTCAAGCATGACTTCTTTATTTGCCCTGTCAAAGGCCCCTTTTAAATCTACAAAAGGTCCTACATGTAGCCTTGGAGCATCTAAACACTTTATAACACAGTCTGCAGTACTTCTCCCTTTCATAAGTCCATGTAAATGAGGTGCCAAGACATTTTCACTTTATACAACAACCTGTTTAATACTATTATTCTTTCCATCATTTTAGTAAAACAAGAGGTCAAAGATATGGACGAAAATCGCCATTGTTCTTTTGGTGTGTAGGTTATGTATCTATGCTACTGTGCCAAGTGGTACCTTTGTAAATAAGCTACTGTGCCAAGTAGCATCTATGTATATAATTACGTGGCAACACTGCACGGTTATGTGGCAACATTGCCCGAGGCTGCCATATGGCAAGGCAGCAGTCTGACTTTCGTGAGCCGCATGGCACACGGTCACCGCTTTTGTATTTCTCCTATCCGAATAAACGGACTTCAGTGTTACCTGGTGTTTCTACCCATCACTGCATTCCTTCAGGGAACACTTGAAACCTTCATGGCGCAGTGACTAGGATGTGTGGACTTACAAGTGTGTGAATAATGGACAGTTAGTCGGCGATGTGCAACTGCCGGGCGATGTGCACGTCGACTCATAGTAAAGAAGAAGTTGCATTGTGTTTCGCCGCAACGCAGTGTTGCGCCTGGCCACAGTGCGTTGTAGTGATCGTGGCAGTGTGTTAGTGTCAGTGCATTAGTGTGTCTAGAGCTGAGAGTTGAGCATTGACCTGTTTTTTGGTACCCACGGAGCACGCAGATGTACACCCCTTCTCATGTGACATCCGGAGGCACTAACGCCTCACTCCCCGCTGCGGCTCTAGCCACCGGCATTAAGGCCACCACGGCGTTTCCTCTCAGACACACACACATGCACGCATGCACGCACTCACTCACGGACAGAACAGTGGACTCTATGCATTATTTCTGCGCTTGTTTATGCCATATATATGTGGTTCGAGCTGATGAGGCGCCACTTTATATACTAAACAGCTCAGTTTCAAGCATAGTAAGATGGGCGGTAAGAAGGACAACGCCAAGATGGGAGACACGACTCCCCCACCATCTTCTCCTCTACTGGGCACAGATGGAGCTTCGCCACCGCCTCATCCTTCTCACCTACAGCGACGGACATTGCAAATAATTCTGAGGTGGATGGATCACAGAGACGCAGCGATGCCGAGAGATGGAACTCAAAGGAGGAGACACGAAGAGAGGAGTGAAAAGTCGCGTTTTGAGGCACCATTGGCGACCCTGGCGCTAACCCACCCTCCTCACTGCACCAAGGCGCCAGTACCCTCCTCCTCCACCACACCAGCGTCCTCCAGGTACTCTTGCTACTCCAACAGCTCCCAAGGCATATGTTCAACCCCCCACCCGCCTTCCTCAACAGACGCCACGCTTCAGCTTTTTCATGCGGCTGGAGGCGGCGTTGACAGATTACCCACGATGGTGGACCTTGACAGCATGCTCTCCTAAACAAACAGCTCATCCAACTGCGGATGTGTTTGTTGCTGGAGACCAGAGAGTTTTGGAGCACACGTTGCAAGTGCTCTCCCGATTCCACATCTTCAGTGACGATGTGCTCGACCTTTACAGGAGCACGTTAAAGGTCAGGAATAACGAGGCTTTTGCGTCGCCGCTGCCTTCACCAGCTGCAAGCAAGCCGGAGAACGAATCCTTTGAAGACTTTTTGTGTGCTTGAAGAGTTTGTCAGAGGATCGACGCCTGCAAGGCGCACAGCCGAAATGTGAGGAAGCCTGATCAAGCACGGATCTTGACAGGTGTCAGGCACTCTAAGAGTTGATGCAGCCATCATCCCCTGACGCTTCCTCCACACTCCAGGTGGTAGTGACTGAATGCTCTGCCACGAGGCCACCAAGTCCGCCACCTCTGCCTTACGGGCCTTCCTGCTGTGAGAGCTATTTCACAATACAAGAAGGGTAAGAAGGCGCCAACAACGCTGGCTGCCACATCGCTCTTTCCACGCCTCCGCCTAGTGCTTCCTTGTGGCAGCTGTGGAAAGCAGCATGGCCTCAAGACATGCCCGGCCTCCGACGAGACTGTGTCGTGGATGTGACCGTAAGGGCCACTTTGGCCACCACAGACAGGTGCCCTGCACGAGGCCACAAGTATCAGGCCTGCGGTCGCTATGGACACTACTAACAAGTGCTGCAGCCAACCCAATCCCAAAAGCCTGAGACGAGGAGAAAGCAGCGCACTTCCCTCGGGGTGGTTCAGACGTTAGCCCCCTTCAGATGGCCCACGCAGCCCCAAGCAGCTGAGTCACATCAAAGGTGGAATCACCATGCCCAGGGCTACTCCTTCCCTACCATCCGTGTCAGCCACACACGGTGATGTGTCGGGTCACATCGAGGTGATACCGACACCGCGCTATACTATGGTGATAGCCCTGAAGCACTCCAGAACTGGGCCTCACTAAACGCGACCTGGGACCAATTCTGCCGCAGCTGCAGTACTACATTGCTGACGGTTCCCAGATGCCAGATGCTGTGGGCTCTTCTGCCGAGATCACTTATGGCGACAGGTCGTGGCCGGATGGATCGACGTGCAGCCTACTCTCACACCCCTGTCGGGAGCACTGCAAGGAGTTAGGGCGGGTGCCCAGAGACCTCCTGAGCAGATCCCAGCTGCTCGGTACACCGCCAGCAGGGTGCGTCAATCACCGAGCGACGCCTGGCGCTGCCGCACAGAGCGGCCCAGAACCCAAGGCCCACTCCTGCCCCAGCTTCCACCCAAGTCACGGCTGCTTCCTCTTCACAGAGAGAGACGTTCCCCAGCTGCAAGGGCCTATTTCCTGAAGGAGTACTCGGATGTGCTGGTGACGGCGAGGCCCTACGGACCGCCACTGGAAGGCTGCGGCGGGTCCACCTATGAGGATACACCTGCGGGAAGACGCACAGCCGTTTGCCATACACACTCCCCCGGTTGATTACCTCGCCTTCAGGATTCAGTCAAGAAGGAACTGGATTCCATGGTGGCCCAGGGTGTCATCGCACTCCGTTGGTGACGACCCATCCCCTGGTGCCACTCCTCTAGTCGCTGTGGCTAAGACTAACGTGGTGTGCGACCACACGACTTGTCCAAGTTTAACAGCCAGGTGTCCCGCCCCGCCACCCTTCACCCACACCTTTTGCAGCTATACGGAGTGTGGACCCGAAGGTACGGCACTTCTCGACGATGGACGCCCTCTGTGGTTACTGGCAGATCCTCTGGAAGAAGGAGGATCAGCCACTGACCACTTCTCATCAAGCCTTACGGACGCTTCCACGCCGCGGGCCCTATGGGATTCGCTTCGCCACGGGGACGCCTTCTGTCTCCTCGCGTGGTGACATGGCACTTCAAGCGCGTGACCAACGTGAAGGTAGGGATGACGTCCTCCCTACGATGAGGACTACCTGACGCACCTTCACAAGATCAACGAGGTACTGACCAGGCGAGGACGCACGGCATCACTCTGAATGCCGAGAGTTCGTCTTGGCCACACCTGCAGTGTCCTTCATGGCTACTGACTCAAGGATGGCATTGCTGCAGACCCGAGAAAGTTCACGCCATAGCGGACTTCCTTTGCAAAACCTGCCAACATTACGGATCTCAGGTCTTTCATGGGCCTGGTAGCTGGCAGAATTTTCTCCGACGTCTCCGCCCGGCTGCCGGGCCTCCTCCACCCCTGATGAGCCCCCAAGAGGACTTTCTGCGGACCTCCCTGGACTACTCCACCTCGCCTTTCATAAGGTGAAGGAGGCCCCTGTCAAGTCCACCTATCTCAAGCCATTTCGACTCCAGCGCTCCCCACTGTCCTCCAGACAGACGCCTCGCGCCTGTACGGGTTGGTTGCGCCCCTTCTCCAGGATCACGGTGGAGGAAAGCACCGCTCGCATGGTGTGGCTTCCTGCTCTCACCGATGCTGAGTCTCGCCACGCTACCATCGAGCTGGAGCCGCTGGCAGTGGTATACCTTATCGAAGTGCAAAATTTTACTTGATTGGCCTACAGCACTTCGGCCTCATCACAGACCACAGGCCCTTCTGGTCCCCATTCTTAATCACTATTTGCTGGACGCCATCGAGAATTCCTGCCTCCAGCGCCTGAAGGAGAAGTTTTGTCTTCGTCTTCACCCCGCGGCTTGGCGCGCAAGAGGTAAGGAGTTGTGCATCCCGATGCCCTCTCCACTCCCCAGTCAGCTGCCCTACACCTGAAGACGAGATGCTTCAGCACTGAGGCCGGTTTCTCCGTCAGCAACATCGTCACTTTGCAGGCCGTACAGTCCTCGCCAGCACCCAGGCCTCAGTGTCGCCAATCGCACAGCGATCTGGCCCTTGAGGAACTACGGACCCAGCACGCGACGACCCTCCTACACTCAGCTCTGGAGAGTGTGAGGACTGGCCCCTGACCGTTTTGACCTCCACAACGCCCTACGCCCGTATTGGAAGATACGTGAGGACCTCTACGCAGATGTGGGGACCTCGTCCTGTACGGGTGCCCGTGTGGTCGTCCCTGCAGCTCTCCGTCGTCGCGTTCTGGCCCGCTTACACGACAGCCATCGTGGAGCAGAGGCTACCAAGCGCCGCGCAAGGCAGGTTGTGTACCGCCCAGCATTGACGCGATATCGTCAATACGGTCCGCGCTCGTGTGAGCCAAGCCAGATCATGCAGCCCAGTCAACAGCAGGAGCTCTCTTGTGCGACGACGCAACCCACCAGGCCCCGAGTCCGTGTCGGCTGATTTCTTGAGCACAGCTGGGAAACATTTCCTAGCTGTCGCCGACCGACTCTCTGGCTGGCCTGTGGTGGCAATCTGTGGCCTCGGACACGACGTCCGCAGCTACCATTCGGCACCTCCTGGCACCTCTTCGTGACTCAAGGCCTGCACGTCTGCGGACGGACGGTGGGCCACACCAGCCGGGGACTCACAGGATTCCTGGAGCGTTGGGGAGTCGGCTCACATCGTGTCAACACCCCACTATCCACAGTCAAACGGCCATGCTGAGGCTGCTGTCAAGACAGTAAAGCACCTCATCCTCAAGGTGGCCCCTTCAGGCAACATAGACTGTGAGGCGTTTGCCAAAGGACTCCTGGAGTTACGTAATGCCCTACCCCCACACAGGGCGCCTCCCTGCCCAGATCCTGTATGGTCACCCACCGCCTTTAAGGGCCTCTGCACACGCCAAGGCCTTTGGCGGCGAGTGGCAGACCAGAGCCGAGCGCATCACAAGGCCGCTTCACGTGCCCAGGACGCTGCCGGGTATGATGACCATGCCCGCCCTCTTCAGCCACTGGAGATTAAGTTCTTGTCTGCATCCAGGACCCAACGATGACACGTTGGGACAAGGTGGGTATAGTGGATGGGCGCCGGCCGGTCGCGGACTACAAGGTCAGGATGCCGAGCGGCTGTGTCTGGTGGAGGAACTGCCGCTTCCTCCGGCCAGTCCCACCCCCCTGCTGCTGGCCCCTGACCGAGGACGAGTCCCCTACACCTCACGAGGATCCGCCCCCACAGTGCACCTCGACGCCGGGAGCGACTTAGATTCAAGAAGTCCGCCAAGACAAAGACTAGGAGCGTGAGGGGAGGAGATGTAGGTTATGTATCTATGCTACTGTGCCAAGTGGCAACCTTGTAAATAAGCTACTGTGCCAAGTAGCATCTATGTATATAATTACGTGGGCAACACTGCACGCAGTTATGGGCAACATTGCCCCGAGGCTGCCATATGGCAAGGCAGTCTCAGTCTGACTTCGTGAGCCGCATGGCACGCCAGTCACCGCTTGTATTCTATCCGAACAAACGGACTTCAGTGTTACCCGGTGTTTCCCCTACCCATCACTGCATTCTTCAGGGAACACTTGGAACCTTCCAGGTATTGAGTCCCCTACACCTCACGAGGATCCGCCCCACAGTGCACCTCGACGCTCGGAGCGACTTAGGACTAAGAAGTCCGCTCAAGACAAAGACTAGGAGCGTGAGGGGGGGAGGGAGATGTAGGTTATGTATCTATGCTACTGTGCCAAGTGGCAACCTTGTAAATAAGCTACTGTGCCGAGTAGCATCTATGTATATAATTACGTGGCAACACTGCACGTGTTATGTGGCAACATTGCCCCGAGGCTGCCATATGGCAAGGCAGTCTCAGTCTGACTTCGTGAGCCGTGCATGGCACACGCTAGTCACCGCTTGTATTTCTCCTATCCGAATAAACGGACTTCAGTGTTACCCGGTGTTTCCCTACCCATCACTGTATTCTTCAGGGAACACTTGGAACCTTCAGGTATTGGTACAATTACTGCTGTCTTCCACTCAAGAGGAATACAACCTCCATTATAAGACATATTAAACAAGTCTAACAGGGGCCCTTCTCTAATACCAGCAGGACAGTTAAGGATATCATGTTATTCCATCATCACCGGGTGCCGTAGACTTCTCCTTTATAATCGCATATAATAACTTGCCTCTCGTTATAGGAACACATGTATCATCTCCCAGTGTACACCGACTTTGCACTAACTCACGCCTAAATCTACTCTTACTTTGTAATGAGGCCTGCATACTCAGGGTAATGAGGCAAAACTAGCAGTCCCAGCCTATTTCCTAATAAGTTGACTCGCCCTGTCCTGTGGGTCACCGTAGCTGTTGCCCTTGCTTCGAGCACCTCGCACTTTATTCACTTCCTTCCATGTCACCCAAGCTCTTACCTTTAGCGATTCTCCATAAAAGTCTGTCCAGTATTTATTCCTCACCTCTTGCTTGATTTCATTATCATTTGGATTTACACTCCTTTCTCTTTTTAAGGAGTTTACTCAAGCCCTGAACCAATTTGTCATTCACATACATATTATGTTTCCCATGATTTATTTCTCCTTTATAACTACACTTACTTGTCGTCAAAACAGAATCAGTAATATGTAATAAATCATCATAATCTGTATACCAATCCTGTATAGTAGTGATCAGCTCCTGTTTTTTGTCTTCCGGCAACCAATATTTTTTCCGCTTAATTAACTTCTGTTTTTTGTTAATATGCATAGTAATTCGAATGCAAAATGATTATTAAGTAAATCTCTAACTGTGTCAGCATTCGCTCTTATTCCACATGTATTAAAACATACTCTATATGCACTCTAACCTTCCTCCATGTATGTGGGTCGGCTCATGATTCCCCAATATTTCAATGTCATCAAACTCCTCCAAGAAGTGTAACTATCTCTTTCCATTAATGTTGTTGGGTCCCATAGTACCCAGGACTTCGAGTCTAGCATTAACATCACCAACCAAAACACTAGCAACATTAAATAGGCACTCAGGCATGTCATCAATATCCAAACTTTGTGGATGTACATAGATGTTAACAGTACATATAGACCTCCCTTGGACGTAGATTTTAACACACAAACTTTCAACCCCATTCTGCTTGTCAGCTATTGCCAATTCAAACGGTACATTTTTCCCCACTTAAGTTAACAGACCTCTTGTATTATTTATATTATTAGCTGGTAAACAGAAACATTGATAATCACGGAAATTCATCAAATTACCATCTTCCGTGCCCGTCTCTTGTAAGGCTACAACATCCACCTTATACAACAGCGAGTAAGCCTGCACATCTGTGGTCCTAGGACGTGAGCTATTTACATTCCATGAAAGTATACTTATAGTGTCCTCCATTTTCCCTATTAACAACAGAAATAACCTTATTTTCTCATTCACAAACTGTTCCATTACTTCTTTCACTCGGGTATGTCACCCCACTTGTGGGTTATCTTTTCACTATGTCCACATTTCCGGTCCCCCAAAGATGGTTTGTCAGAATTTATTCCTGCATTATTTTCAACCTTCTTTCCTCTTAGTTCAACATCCACATTTCTATGTTCACAAAAATGGCCAATTACCTTCTGGTTGTCCTCTACCTTTTTTCTAAACATCTGAATTTCTTGCCTGAGTTGAACTACTACACCATACACATCACCAAACTTGTCAATTACCTTCTCTTCTGGAACAACTTTTGGTGCAGCTCCTGTACCATTTCCTGTTACCTTCAACGTGTCACTCTGTTACATCCTCGTCTTCCACACGTTCTCAGTTGAAGGTAAAGGTGTCTCACCTGCAACTCCTCGTCCTTCCTCTTTTTCTTGCTGATACACCTCCCCCATGCTCCATCACCGCGCACCACGCATCTGTGGCTTCTTATTGCAAATTGAGGAACCTGCACTCTACACGCCGCCACAATTGCAACATCACGGCACAACATGTTGTCCAGACTTTATTCTATTTCCACTTGCAGCACAGAACAGGTTGTTCAATAAACTTTGTAATTCTCCTATATCCTATTCCAGAAATGACTATCTTCTCCGGAACGTCTCTCTTCATCAAGGCTACCACTGACGAGACACTCATGGGAAGCGATAAAGTTGAACTGAAATTTGTTGTGGTGGTGTGATGCATTGTAACGGTGATTTTGATTTTGCCGCTGTAACCGGCTACTTTATTGTGCACCCCATACCCAACCTATGAGCGGTAGCACAAAAGGATTACAGAGTAGAGTTTACAACGGGTCATAATAATTAACCCCCGTTGTCAGGATATTATGGCACTGAATGTTACACAGTATTTCAATTTACATTATTTGTTTAGTTCTATACATAAAGGGTAACTTATTCACAAATGCGTGAGTACAGGCGTGTGAGGCAGTATGTCTGGCCTCACACTTTGTTATTCACATTTACGTGAGAAGTATTCAAGCACATTGTGTATTTGGTTCTGTACATGAGAACTGATATTGTTACTAAGTGCAAAAAATTGGATACAATCTTAATATGTCGGCTATCTTGCCATTAGCGATGAAGTGTTGTGCCATTTCACACACGGTGTGCTTGGACCTGTCCCTAAAAGGTTCTATCTTCACACAGTCGAGGACGTAGTGTTCAAGTGTGTGGCCACATGTCTGGCCACACACTTTACATTTAGTCTTGTTTACATCTGCTTGAGGAACATACTGCCAGAGGTACTTATATCCTAACCTTAATCTAGCGGTTACAACATCTTGTAATCTAGTGATCTTGTTACTTGCTCCATATACATGTTTCACTTGATACATCTCATCATGGTAACCTATGGATCGACTAGTGCCTGTTTGCACTAGTCTACTTGCGTCAAACTCATCAATAAGTTCTTTCCTAATTACAGTTTTAAGGGTTCTTTTTGACAGACCCAAATTGTATTCAACGGTGTCTTTGTTAGACGCGAGTTTGGCGAGGGCATCAGCTCTGTCATGTTTTATGAGGCCTATGTGAGAGGGGATCCACAACAGCTTGACCTTGACACCCCGGTCAACAAGGCACGCATATTTGTGTCTGGCTTCAGAGACAAGAGCGTGACAACCTGAGTCGAGGGTGTCAAGGGCAAGTAGTGAGGATAGAGAGTTAGTGATGATGAGACTGCCAGTGACAGTGGTTTCAATGAATTTAATAGCTGTGAGTATGGCAACTAATTCAGTTTGTAGAGTGGATGCCCAGTTGTTAATTCTAACTCCTTTCTCAATTATATTACCGTCAGGTTGAGTCACAACAATAGCACTTCCAGCCCTCCCACGGGCGGTGTTAAGAGATCCATCAGTGTAGATGGTCTGTGTGATATTATCATCAGTCTGTAGAGTGTGTATGTGTTCAAGAGCTCTCAGTTTGGCAGTGTGTTGGAGATAAATGCTTTGTATAATTAATTTTTTAGACTGATATGTCGGTATTGTGATATCGAAGGGAACTGTCCGCCAGGGTGGCAGGAAGCGCTGTTGTGTCTCAACTTTGTACAGGTGGTTAGTCCAAACATCTTCATATGTGTAGCTGTAGTTTGGATCCATTTAGACTCAGTAGTCCCATGGTTCATACATTCTAGCAATTTTAAGGAAACAATGTTATCAGGATCACCACGCAGAAGCCTCAGGGCTATCATGAGGTTGACTTCAATTATTCTATCTTTAACACTGGGTATACCTAGTTCTTTCCTCATATTAAGTACTTTAGTGCTCATGGGACATCCTAGGATAATTCTGAGGGCTTTATATTGCATTTTCTCGAGCTTGTCAACGTCTTTCCCGTCACGAAGGGCCAGGGCTGGTGCGTGGTAATCTATCGGAGATCTTATATAGCCCAGGTACATTGTTTTAACAATTCTAATATCAGCACCACAGTGCGGGCTGTACCCCGCTACACTTCTAAGAGGTCTCTGTCTGTCAGTACATTGGCGGGTTAGCTGTTGCATGGCAGGTAGGGTACAAGGGACGGAAACACCAAGATATATAAAAGAAGAAACATAGTCAATAGTGTTGTTACCTATCTTGAACTTGGCGGGGCCGCGTTTGCGGTTACCAGCTTGTTTGTTGAACACCTTAGTTTTCTCAGTGGAGATAATAAGACCGAGGTTCTCACAGGCTGCGTATACATGGTTCAAGGTGGTTTGCATTTCACGATGAGTTTTAGTATGTATAAGAATATCATTAGCATAGGTGATTGAGATATTGCTGGGGTTGTCTGGTATTAAATTTAATAATGCATTCATAAGAACATTGAACAAAGTGGGGCTAAGTACTCCACCTTGAGGGGTACCAAGTTGCATATCTTTAACTTCACTTTTGTAACCCTGAAGCAGTGCAGCAGCCCTTCTGTTGGTTAGGTAACCACTTATCCAGTGTAACAGCCTACCTCCTATATCCATTTTGGCTAGTTCGTACAATATCAGTTGCCTATTGGCAATATCAAATGCAGCTTTTAGGTCAAGAAATGTAGTGTATCTGTGCCTTTCATCACCATGCACAGTTAGGAACGTGGTGATGCAATTATGTACACCTTTACCATGGGTGAAGCCATTTATGTTAGGAGACATGTGTTCTCTGATTCTATATAAGAGTCTGCCAAGAACCATCCTCTCAAAGGCTTTACACAGGCAGCTGGTTAGTGATATGGGACGAAAAGCATCAGGCTGTCCTGGTTTCGGTATTGGTACAACAATACTGCTGGTCCATGATGTGGGTAGTTGGCCCTCGGCATGACTCATATTGTACACTACCAACAATGGATTGCCCGGCACACGCCTTAGTAGTCTAACGATGTTGTAGGTGACTCCGTCCTCTCCAGGCGAGGGCGGTGTCAAGCTCCCACTCAGTATATGGGACATCACACTCAACGTGCTGTTTGCCCAGCATAAAGTTAATAAGATTACTTCTCTCTACAGACTTCGCATCAAGGAGTACCCGAGTCCTGGCTGGCAACATGTCATAGCTAGACACATGAGCCCACTTTGTTATTAGCTCATTCGACTTTTGCAGAGGGTTTGGATGGGAGACGTGTCTACAGCTTTTACCTCTGATTGTGTTTATGTCTTTTCAGGCTTTGCTGAGGGATGTGTGTTGGTTCAGGCTGTTGACATATGTCTCCCATGCATTTTGTCTGAGTTCGTTTACACGTTCCCTGACAGCAGCAAGGGAAGCTTGATACAATTGTAACAGAGGGGTGAAGCAAGAACATGAAAGTCAGTTCATAGACTTCATCCACGACTGGTACAAGGACTACAAGCCTGACAACTACCAAAGTTTCCATGACGATCTGATAGATAGGACTTATGCATACTTCACCAACAATGCCTCCACCAAAAAAAGGAGAAAACGTGGTCAGCATAATGGGAACAGGCAACAGCAGTGCTATAATGACCCTGAGCTGAAAAAACTCAGGGCTAGGGTCAGGAGGGTGGGTAAGGGTTACAAACAAACTGTAACGGTACTGTATTATGTGTTGGTGTTGTGAGTAGGGTGTATGAGGAAGGTTAAGTCAGGAAATGGGAGACTGAAAGCAGGTGGGCTATCTACCTTGCGCGAACGAGGGTTAGTCGACCAGGAGCAGTAGTCCCACAGGTCCACTTCAGCAATGGTAGGCAAGCTAAGCTAAGCTAAAGTGATTTTATTTGGTACTGTTGACAAGGGACTGATGTTTGGTTTGGAAGATCCCTCCAGGTCCTTGTGTGTCTGGAGGGATATCCCCATCTTTTTCATTTACTAATTTTTATATTAGGAGAGTTTGTGGGATTTTGTCAATTGGTTTGTGTATCTCAATTTTCATTGTGTGTATATTGGTTTTGGTACAGTCCACGCCGCTTATAAGCCTCACAGACTGACGGCCTCGAAATTCCTAACTGGCAACATCACCGAGTCCATCCTTCCCTCACTGGTAAGCAGAGGTCCTCCTGCATTTATACACCTCGGCTGGGATTCCATCAGTCCCTGTGGAGGATAGCTGAAGTGGGTCAGCTCTGGATGCTGAGTGACCTGCTGGGGAGTTAGGACATCCACATCGATGTTTCGGTTGAGCAGCGAATTGTAGTGCTCTTTCCAACACTGACAGATGCCTTCTTTGCTTTTAATTTGTGAGTTAACGTTGGGTGAGCGGAGGTGGGCTGCGCCATGAGTAATTGGGCCATATATTGTTATAGTGGAATTGAAAAATTCACTCATCTTATGTTGATTAGGATTTTTTTTAATTTCACAAGTTTTATGTTTCCACCATTCGTTCTTTAGATTGCAAAGTTCGCGCTGGGTCGGTCGCTTTCTTCTAGTAGAAAGTATCAGCTTTGGTCCGAGACTGAGAGTTGTTCTGCCAGTCAGTGTAAACAGCAAGTGTGTTGAGTTCCTGGTTATTTTCATCAAACCAATCTTGGTGTTTTATTTTGATCTGGCCGAGGCTCTCACTGCAGTTTTTTGTGATGACAGCACTCGGTATTCTATTGTTTGTTGTCGGGTTGCCTATCAGCCCATGTTCGAGATGCATTTACTACTGCTTGATCCTTCAGTCGCTTGGTGTTAAAAAATCTCCAGGAGGCTTGTTGCCTTTACCGTTTTGGGGGGACGTGAAATGAGAGCTTAGCTCTGAAAAGCCGACGATCTGTATCGCAGTGGTCTGAGTCATGCATTGCTCGGGTGATGAGGTCATCTCGGCGATCTCTTTCTCTGACAATGATTTAATAAATGATATGCCAATGTTTGGATCGTGGATGTTGCCAAGAATCCTTGCACCTGTCAGCCTGCTTGAACAAGGTATTGGTGATAGTGAGGTTGTCTTCAGCACACTTGCTGACGAGTAGGCCGTTTGGATTACACTTGTACAATCCGTTTCTCCCTATGGTTCCCTGCCATATGTCAGCATTCCTGCCAACTCTGGCATTGAAGTCACCTAAGAGCACAACCTTATCTTCTCTGAGGATAGAGGTTAGCACTCTGTCAAGGTCGGCATAAAAGGCCTCGTTGATGCTATCCTCTGCATCCAGTGTCAGGGCATATGCACTGATGAAGAAGGCATAACGTGAGCAATTTAGTGGGACTTGGAGCGAAATGAAGCGCTCATTGACCCCAACAGGCATTTCTGTTAGCCTATGTAGGATGGAATGGCGAATGGCAAAGCCAACTCCATAAATGCAGTTTCTCTCCGCAGCAGGCTTACCCTTCCAAAAGAAGGTATAGCCAAACCCCCGTTCTGTGAGTTGACGCTCGTCTGGGAGCTGGGACTGACTAATGGCTGCTATGTCGAATTTATACCTAGACAGCTCTTTTGCCACAAGGGCGGTTCTTCTTTCAGGACGCTCATTTGTGCCAGTATCCAGAAGGGTCCTGGCATTCCGTGCAGCGACCATAAGAGGTTTTATAGTTTGTTTTTGTTTTAATCTGGGATTATAGTTGTGTTTTCGACCTCATAAGGATGACCTTACTGGGTGCGGTTGCCCAGTAAGGTTGGTTCTTTAGGCAGGCTATGTTTAGGGCACCGTTTCTAGCTTCCTCCCCATATGGGGTGAGCAGAGTGGCTCCTGGAAAGGGCTGCTCAGTCGCACAGACAGGACCGGATTGCACTGCTGCCTAGACCCCAGTGCATAAACGACCATCTTATCTGTGCCGCCCATGTGCAGAGTTGTGATTAGAGACTTCCGGCAGTCATCTCTGCCTGTCTCTGTCGCCACTCATCTGTCGCCATAGGACTTTTGGGGGGATAGGGGGTTTGATGATGATGAAAAGTATGATGAGCTGGAGGATTGCTGCACGCGAGTGGATTTTGTGGTGATATTGAACCAGTTTATTTAGCCAGAAAAACATATAAATACAAAGTGGTTAATAATAACAATATTGACATGGCTGAGCCAATTGAGAGCCTGAGCTCTCTTAGTGGCACCTGGTATTTACTGTACATTTATCTCAAGGCTGCAACCACACATCTTGGCTCTCCCTTTCCTGATCCATCGGTGCAGGTAGCTGCAACGACTGGGGAAAGGGAGAGTTGCAATGGACTGCCGATAGCTCAGTTTGCTGGGTTTCGCTTTAGTAGCCTGTCCATCATGCATTGCCTTCATCCGCTGGTGTAGCCGTTGGGTTTCCGTTTTGTTCACCTCTTCCGCCTATACCGCCGTTGGGGTCTTGTTGGAGCTCTGTAAGCTTGTCTGCCTGATGCGGGGCTCCACTGTAGAGTTTTCGTTCTGGGTTTACCCCCAAAGTCTAATACTGTATCTATCAAGGATAACGAACAAGGCAACGGGGCAGTGGTTGGTAGGCGCCACGGCGTCTCCACATGCCAGTGGGCCTATGGCTTTCCTTCTGGGGCCCACTGCTGCTCCCAGATCCCCTGCTGATCTAGCCTGGGGCTGCGAGGCACCCAGTTACCGTGTGTCGCCACGAGGAAACACAGCAGGGGAGGACTTATGCAAGTTGCTCCCCTGTTCACCACGAGAGCTAGCCAGCGGCGGTAGCTGAAATAGAGTGGAAGCAAGCAGTGCCTGCACCTTAACACTAACATAATGCTGCCACACTAGACGAATTACACCGCCCTGTTTACACACACACACACACACATACAGAAACACACACACACACACACACTTTACCAGAGGCTGGTTAAAAAAAAAAAACATACTGATTTATGAGTAGGGATGATTAAAATTTTTTTTTTTTTAACTTAAGTCATATATCAAAGATATCTTGTCATTTCTTTTACAACTCTCTGACAGATAGTTCAAGGGGTTGTGCACATGTATGGGTGGACGTCACCGCTTCCTGGGTAGGCGTCACTGCTTCCTGGATGGGCATCACTGCTTCCTGGGTGGGCGTCAATGCTTCCTGGGTGGGCGTCACTGCTTCCTGGGTGGGCGTCAATGCTTCCTGGGTGGGCGTCACTGCTTCCTGGGTGGGCGTCAATGCTTCCTGGGCATCACTCTGGGTAGATGTCATCACTGCTTCCTGGGTGGGCATCACTCTGGGTAGATGTCACTCCTTCCTGGGTGGGGCGTCACTGCTTCCTGGGTGGGCATCCTCTGGGTAGATGTCACTCCTTCCTGGGTGGGGCGTCACTGCTTCCTGGGTGGGCATCACTCTGGGTAGATGTCACTCCTTCCTGGGTGGGGGCGTCACTGCTTCCTGGGTGGAGCGTCGCTGCTTCCTGGGGCGTCACTGCTTCCTGGATGGGCATCACTCTGGATAGATGTCACCTTCCTGGGTGGGGGTCTCCTGGTGGGCATCACTCTGGGTAGATGTCCCTTCCTGGGTGGGCGTCACTGCTTCCTGGGCATCACTCTGGGTAGATGTCACTCCTTCCTGGGTGGGGCGTCACTGCTTCCTGGATGGGCATCACTCTGGGTAGATGTCACTCCTTCCTGGGGCGTCACTGCTTCCTGGATGGGCATCACTCTGGATAGATGTCACTCCTTCCTGGGTGGGGCGTCACTGCTTCCTGGATGGGCATCACTCTGGATAGATGTCTCCTTCCTAGGTGGAGCGTCGCTGCCTGGTGGGCGTCACTCTGGGTAGATGTCACCTTCCTGGGTGGGGCGTCACTGCTTCCTGGGCATCACTCTGATGTCACTCCTTCCTGGGTGGGGCGTCACTGCTTCCTGGTGGGCATCACTCTGGGTAGATGTCACTCCTTCCTGCGTCACTGCTTCCTGTGGGCATCACTCTGGGTGATGTCACCCTTCCTGGGGGCGTCACTGCTTCCTGGATGGGCATCACTCTGGATAGATGTCACTCCTTCCTGGGTGGGGCGTCACTGCTTCCTGGATGGGCATCACTCTGGATAGATGAGGTGGGCGTCGCTGCTTCCCGTCACTCTGGGTAGATGTCACTCCTTCCTGGGTGGGGCGTCACTGCTTCCTGGGTGGGCATCACTCTGGGTAGATGTCACTCCTTCCTGGGTGGGCGTCACTGCTTCCTGGATGGGCATCACTCTGGGTAGATGTCACTCCTTCCTGGGGTGGGGCGTCACTGCTTCCTGGATGGGCATCACTCTGATATGTCACTCCTTCCTGGGTGGGGCGTCACTGCTTCCTGGGTGGGCATCACTCTGGGTAGATGTCACTCCTTCCTGGGTGGGGCGTCACTGCTTCCTGGTGGGCATCACTCTGGGTAGATGTCACTCCTTCCTGGGTGGGCGTCACTGCTTCCTGGGTGGGCATCACTCTGGGTAGATGTCACTCCTTCCTGTGGGGCGTCACTGCTTCCTGGATGGGCATCACTCTGGGTAGATGTCACTCCTTCCTGGGTGGGCGTCACTGCTTCCTGGGTGGGCATCACTCTGCAGATGTCACTCCTTCCTGGGTCCTGGGCATCACTGTCCTTCCTGGTGGGCGTCACTGCTTCCCTCTGGGTGCTGGGTGGGGCGTCACTGCTTCCTGGGTGGGCATCAATGCAGATGTCACCTTCCTGGGTGGGGCGTCACTGCTTCCTGGGTGGGCATCACTCTCAGATGTCACCCTTCCTGGGTGGGGCGTCACTGCTTCCTCCTGGGTGGGCGTCACTCTGGGTCCTCCTTCCTGGGTGGGGCGTCACTGCTTCCTGGGTGGGCATCACTCTGGGCAGATGTCACTCCTTCCTGGGGGCGTCACTGCTTCCTGGGGGCATCACTCTGGGTAGATGTCACTCCTTCCGTCACTCCTGGGGTGCAGATGTCACTCCTTCCTGGGTGGAGCGTCACTGCTTCCTGGGTGGAGCCTGCTTCCTGGGGGGCGTGCTTCTGGGTGAGCGTCGCTGCTTCCTGGGTGGAGCGTCGCTGCTTCCTGGGTGGGCATCACTCTGGGTAGACACCTGTGGGTGGGCGTCACTGCTTCCTTCGCTGTCCTGGTGGGCATCGCTGCGTCCTGGGTGGGCATCACTGTCACCTTCCTGGGTGGGGCGTCACTGCTTCCTGTGCTTCCTGGGCGTCAGCACTGCTTCCTGGGTGGGGCGTCACTGCTTCCTGGGTGGGGCGTCACTGCTTCCTGGATGGGCGTCACTGCTTCCTGGATGGGCGTCACTGCTTCCTGGATGGGCGTCACTGCTTCCTGGGTGGGTAGGTGGTAGCTGTGTGTTCTATGCTTGTGCTATACCAACACAGATCGCTAGTAACTTCCTTAGCGTGTTATTGTGGGGTTAATAGGCACGCCAGGCACAGCTGATTACTCATCCTGGCGCTGTATTTATGGAAGAGGGCCTAGCCTCACTCAGGGACCTGCAGGTGGGTGCCAAAGTCTGCCCAACCTACCCTCATTACAACCACCAAGCGAGTATACAGGTGACATCTGCTACAAGGTACAAAAAGCGGCCCGATATGTATAAAAAGAGATCATAACCTTGATAGTAAAATATGAGGGACCCCAGTGACAACAGTCTCTCTCGGGATGTCCTTAGTTGACTGGCTTACTGTTTGTCTTTATTTGTAGCCCTGTACTGTCTGTGTTTAGAGTGGGGGACTGTGGTTGCCAGCCCTCAGATATGAAGATAGTACTTTGATTAATTCATTAATGCCTATGTAAGGTGGCCTCCATTTATAACGTGTACAGTGGCTGGCGTGTTTTGTAAAATGTGGCACCACCGCCCGCCACACAACAAATAGAAGCCGTTGTCGTTCTACTTGGTAATCTATATTAAAACTATAACCATGCAGGAAAGGCGCGCATTGAGGGAAGGGGAGCTGCTTATTTAGTATCCTTGGTCTGGTCACTAAAGCTAAGGTAGTTCTGTCCACTCTGTTAGGTTTACTATGATGTAAACAAACAGTGGCGCCACATCTCACAAAACACTGTACCAGATATACTGTAAATCGAGACTTAATGTGAACTTGAATTACGATTTTACTGACTACAAATCTATCTATCTATCTAATTAAGAAAACATTACTATAACTATGTTTGATCTTACACATACCTAACTCAGCTTAACCAAAGTAAAATTATACACAACAGATTTAAACTAATGGAATGATGGCATTTAGATTATTGTTGTTTGGGCGCTGGTGACCCTAACACCTCTGTGTGGTGCCAGTGAGAGGTTGAGGTCTCTGTGATGACCCAACTACATGTATGAACTGATGCTCCGTCATCGTCATATAAATAATGGTACTACTGCAACTGATCTCGGTTTGTCTCGACTTTTAAAGTTTTCGGCTGGGAAGGCTGGTCTCAGACTTAATCTCAGACTCAGACTTAATGGTTCTTAGTGTCGGCCTTAATCTCAGACTCAGACTCAGACTTTGTGGTCTCGACTACATAAATGTTGACAACCCACGTGTAGCGGCTATCTAGTTTACCTTGTGATCGACTGGATAGCTACGGCTCTGACATTTCATAGTTTGTTTCCGTCTTTTTTTTATCATATTCGCCAATTTAACAGCTTACTAGCCGTTTAGGCACTTTATCCAGTGTTGGTACAGGAGGAAACCGGGCACCGGAAACCTGTGGTGTTTGGTAGTGAGGGTCACACTGGATAACAACACCCTTCTCACGTGTTTCCGGGCCGAGGCTCGAACCCTTGACATACTGGTGAGAATTATGCGCGTTTCTGCTGTACCACCTTTGTTCTCTCCGTGAGAAGATTACATTGAAAGTCAGTTCTTATGAAAGTATCAGTTATAAATTTTGTGAAGTACGAAATTAGTTATGAGGCAGTGTGGATACAGCACACAGCAGAATAAGCCTGTTTTCAGTACACAAGGAGGCAGTGTGGTCGGCTTCACACTCGACCGTATTCACTTCTGAACCGCAAAGTTAGATGCACATTCGGAGTTGGGGGAAACTTGGGATGTCCATGGTGTGAACCGGGACAAAAGCCGAGTACTCTATTCACTCGGTCGCTATATCCATAAAAAAAATACTTAAAATCAACAGAAAAATACAATTGTTCTTACAGTCTATTCAAATTATATATTCTTCTTGTTCCTACTGAGTCTCAGAAACAAAAAAGGACTTTAATAATGAGTGGCAGTGAAGTAGAGTTACATAAGCTGGAGGAAACTTCAGTATTGAATCAACAAATATATTTTTCCTTACACAGTAAAATCGAAGATAAAACACTCCCGAGGAAATTTCAAAAATAAGTAAACTCAGGAAAAAGAAGCAAAAGAAAATCAACTCATGTTAAAAATATTGAGTCTTCCTACAGCCGTATTATGGTGGGGAGCGGTGGTTGAGTGGACACTGTAACAAACTTCCGTTAAGGACTTCGAAGTCCTGATATTCGGTTTTATATAACCATAGTATACAGTGAGACCCCTTTCACTACCATATTGATCAAACTTTAAAGTGAAGACTCTGAATAATTCTGTACAAATGTTACATAAATTCTCAAAATTTGTTATTGGATGAGGAAAACAGACTCGGAGATCTCTGAGGAGATAATTTCCCCGGGTAGTAACGCGGCGCGAGGCTGCGGATGAGAGCGTGGTGGCGTTGTTTTGGTCCAAGGTTTATTTATGGCCCAGCGAGACACTCCCATGACGCAAGTTCTTCAGTGTTAAGTTAAATGTTTCACTTCGCTAAGTACATCTATTAAAATTATTATTATAACAATGGAATATTTTTTATTATTAGCAAAACTCATTGCTTTGTTTTGGAATTAATATTATGATAAGATTCTTAAACACATTTGTCATTGACTTATCTAATACACATACGAAGGCCAATTAAAAGGTTTTGCGATGCAGCAACATTTTTATTATTATATTTTTGTTATCGTAGTGTTGATAGTTTTAGCACTTTTTTCCGTGATATGAGCAATGTATTACAATTTCCTGTTTCAGAGTAAGTTTAAAGTATGGCATCTGGGAAAATTACTTCAGAATGGCAAAATTCATTCATCTGTGTATGATGGGAATTTGTGGTACAAATGGCGTCCCCTCATACGCTGCTGCAAGAAATTAAGTCAAGGAGTTCAAGTGTGGGCAAGAAAGCCTTGGGCACGACCCCCAGTGCCGTATTAACCATGAGGCACTTGAGGCACTGGCCTCAGGCCCCCCCGACTCTAAGGGGCCCCCAAATCCAAACATTCTCGAAGTTGAAGCGTATAAATCATGAACTTCGTTCAACGATGTCCTAGCAAAGTCTCAATTTTCTGTCTCTTATGAACATTAAATGTGTAATTTTGCAGAAGCTTAATATTGATGAAATCATTGATAAATTTGGGTATATTTTGTTCTTGTTATTTATATATACCTTGAGGGTAGGGGGCCCCAAGTTGATCTGTGCCCCAGCCCCCTATTAAGCTTAATCCGGCCCTGACGACCCCTACTCAGGACGGCCTGAAGATGCTACTGACAAGGCAACTGTAGCCAGAGTCGAGATCTGTTAAAATGAAGGACAGGGGTATCAAGGTCGACGAAATAAGTACCTCACGTGAATATGTTGTGACCATCTTTCGTGAACATTTGGGGATGTCCTAGGACCGACACCAGAGGTTCAACTCATGGCCTGAAGCCACGAGCTCCTTTAAGTGTATGAAGCCAATCCAGCTAACTTTCTTCCCGCTTTGTGACAGGAGATGTACGGAGTCCAGGCAATGAAAGCACCTTATTTTTTCGAACATCAAAAAGTTCATAAGTCAACCCCTGCCACCAAGATCATGACCACGGTTATCTGATCAACCTGACATACAAGACAATGATCACCGTTGACTATTATACTGTCTTAATATGAAACTGAGCTGCATCATCTGGAAGAAACGATGAGAATACTATCAAGAATTGTGTTCCTGCTCCATGACAAAACGCCGCTCGCCGGTACACAATTCCAGCGTCAAACATTTCTACTCACGACTGTGGCTTTCAGCAAGTCAACCACCCTCCCTACAGCCCAGAACTGACTCTAATAAAAGACTCATCGGTTTTGAATTTTAAGTCCACCCCTACCCCGATAGTGTTATTTTCTGAATTTGCAGGGAAAGTGGAGTAAATGTATTGATGCCAGTGGAGGGTATAATGAAAAAATGAATAACAAGATGTTGTTCTGCCCTTTTATTATATATGTAAATTGTATAGCAATTCTGCATGAGGAGGACAGTTTCACTAACAAGACGAGTTTTTAGGATTAATGAAAATATTTTAACGTTTTCATTTTTATGGTATGTTTTCATTTTTTTGGTATGTGAATTACTTCCAGTTTCTTTCGTGGAGTGTTAGTGAAGTTTGCATTGTACATACATACTGGGTGGTTGGCATGATTGTGACTTACTCAGGTATATATTAGGCTTTGAAGCGTGGCGACCCACACCAGTAGCTGTGTTGCGCAGTCTCCCCTTATTTGCCCCTCCACTTGTACAATTAGCATTATTTACACATACTGAATATGTTGATGAATTGGACGAAACTTTCTCATTTCACTTACTTTATGCTCTTCTACACGAGATATTCTGGGATTAACATATCACCTTAAATCGAGCTTATGTAGAAGATATCCTACAGTGACAAAGCAGCTGCAACAGTGATTAAAATGGTCAAGTATTTAACAGGCGTGAGAGAGGGCGCAATGGTAAAGTTTGAAGGAGTGGCCAAGAGCCAGCACTCCACCTGGGCCAAGGAACCCAGGGGTGCAAGCAGCCACTAGCCAAGTTGGATTGTCTGACCCTTTTCTCGTTCCCATGGCGACAAGTCTCTATGCAGTATTCTTCCCGCACTCGGAGAACATTCTTTACGGACTCCCAGGGCCACAACTCACTAGGATTTATCGAATATAAATTTTTCTCTCCTTGACAGTAAGGGAATGAATCTAGCTGTGATAGAAACCCAATTTTAGTTAGCCTCCATTTATGCCGTTGTGTCCGTTGAAGCCACAACATTCATCATCCCGATAGATGCATTCTCACATCTCAATAAGAAGGAGAAAACATCAAACACTTTAATATTGATCAAGTATTCGTTTAAAATTATGCTACTCACTACATTACACAGTACTTGTTACCATTACTTCACAGGTTGCCGAATGTGAACTAAAACCGATCAGTGACCACAAGTTGCATTCGCTAGGTGACAAGTGCAGGGCTGACTGTACCCCATGTTCTGAATGTCACTTAATACTCAAGTTTATCTGTTTACTCAAGTAAAGCCAACGTTATCTCCTACTACCATGACTACACCAGCATCACCTACTGCTACCATGACTATACACCAGCATCACCTGCTGCTACCATGACTATACACCAGCATCACCTGCTGCTACCATGACTATACACCAGCATCACCTACTGCTACCATGACTATACACCAGCATCACCTGCTGCTACCATGACTATACACCAGCATCACCTGCTGCTACCATGACTATACACCAGCATCACCTGCTGCTACCATGACTTGGCATACCTGCTTCATGACTATACCAGCGTCACCTGCTGCTACCATGACTATACACCAGCATCACCTGCTGCTACCATGACTATGCACCAGCATCACCTGCTGCTACCATGACTATACACTAGCGTCACCTGCTACCATGACTATACACCAGCGTCACCTGCTGCTACCATGTACACACCAGCATCACTGGCTACCATGACTATACCAGCATCACCTGCTGCCATGCATACACCAGCATCACCTTGCTACCATGACTATACACCACGTCACCTGCTGCTACCATGACTATACACTGCTCTGCTACCATGACTATACACCAGCATCACCTGCTGCTGCCATGACTATGCACCAGCGCTGCTACCATGACTGCATACACCAGCATCACCTGCTGCTACCATGATATACACCAGCATCACCTGCTGCTACCTGCTCACCTGCTGCTATACACCAGCATCACCTGCTACCACTGCATGACTATACACCAGCATCACCTGCTGCACATGACCATGACCAGTCACCTGCTGCTACCATGACATACACCAGCTCACTGCTGCATGACTATACACCAGCATCACCTGCTGCTACCATGACTATACACCAGCATCACCTGCTGCTACCATGACTATACGCCAGCACCTGCTGCTACCATGACTATACACCTGCTGCTACCATGACTATACACCAGCATCACCTGCTGCTACCATGACTATACACCAGCATCACCTGCTGCCACCACTGACGCCACCAGCATCACCTGCTGCTACCATGACTATACACCAGCGTCACCTGCTGCTACCATGACTATACACCAGCATCACCTGCTGCTACCATGTATACAGCAGCATCACCTGCTGCTACCATGACTATACACCAGCATCACCTGCTGCTACCATGACTATACACCAGCATCACCTGCTGCTACCATGACTATACCAGCATCACCTGCTGCTACCATGACTATACACCAGCATCACCCGCTGCTACCATGACTATACACCAGCATCACTGCTGCCATGACTATACACCAGCGTCACCTGCTGCTACCATGACTATACACCAGCATCACTGCCGCTACCATGACTATACAAAGCGTCACCTGCTGCTACCATGACTATACACCAGCATCACCTGCTGCTACCTGCTGCACCACATCATGCTACTATGCACCCGCATCACCTGCTGCTACCATACATGCGCACCCTGCACCTGCCGCTACCTGCGCCATCTATACACCAGCATCACCTGCTGCTACCATGACTATACACCAGCATCACCTGCTGCTACCATGACTATACACCAGCATCACCCATGCTACCATGCTATGCTGCTACCATGACCACCAGCATCACTCTGCTGCTACCATGACTATACACCAGCATCACCTGCTGCTACCATGACTATACACCATGCGGCATCACCCTGCTACCATGACTATACACCGCATCACCTGCTGTTACCGCTACAATACACCAGCATCACCTGTGCTACCATGACTATACACCAGCATCACCTGGTGCTGCCACCTATACACCATATCACCGCTGCTACATGACTATACACCAGCTGCTACCATGACTATACACCAGCATCACCTGACATGACATACACCAGCATCACCTGCTGCTACCATGATATACACCAGCATCACCTGCTGCTGCCATGACCATGACATACACCAGCATCACCTGCTGCTGCCATGACTATACACCAGCATCACCTGCTGCTACCATGACTATACCAGCATCACCTGCTGCATGACTACCAGCATCACCTGCTGCACCATGACTATGCACCAGCATCACCTGCAACCTGCTACCATGACTATACCAGCATCACCTGCTGCCATGACCACCACCGGCGTCACCTGCTGCTCAGCCACTACACCCAGCACACCAGACTATACACCACCTGCTGCTACCACTTGACTATACACCAGCATCACCTGCTGCTACCATGACTATACACCAGTCACCTGCTGCTGACTAGTCACCTGCTGCTGAGCGTACGCCAGCTGCTACCTGCTATACACCAGCATCACTATACCAGCATCACCTGCTACCATGACTATACACCAGCAGCATCACCTGCTGCTACCATGACTATCCACCAGCATCACCTGCTGCTACCATGACTATACACCAGCATCACCTGCTGCTACCGCTGACTATACACCAGCATCACCTGCTGCATGCCCACCTGACCCTACCGCTGCACCCCATGACTATACACCAGCATCACCTGCTGCTACCATGACTATACACCAGCATCACCTGCTGCTACCATGACTATACACCAGCATCACCTGCTGCTACCATGACTATACACCAGCATCACTTGCTGCTACCATGACTATACACCAGCATCACCTGCTGCGACCATGACTATACACCAGCATCACCTGCTGCAACCATGACTACTATACAACGCGCTGTTCGGCTAAGCAAGAAGTGCGTTTTTAAATCAACCCATCTTTCAAGGAAGTACAGTAACAGCAGGTCGAGGACCTATACTGTTACCTGGAATTCGTTCCTTTGTCAGGACAGCCGAGGTTCTCCAGCACTGTGCTCTTCCCCGTCAGTTTTAAGTGAATGTAAAATGACTCCATAAATGCATTGCGAGAAGTATCAGTTTCGTTTTTGGTGCAGTAGTGAGGAACTTCCAGGAAAGTGATGAGCCGAGCTGCCTTGTTATCATAAACAGCCAGACGGACACCAGTCACAATCACTTTCTGTGGACGTAACACACACGAGTGTAAATAATTTAAGTCACAAGTTATATATAATATTTACGTAATTTTTAATGAAGAATTTTCGTGTGAATTAAAATGTAATAAAAACCATCACCGTAATCATCTCTTGTCGCCAACTAAGGACCATTTACTTAGTGGTGGACCCGCGTACAGTACAGTCTCCCCCTGGTGACCTATCCGTAAATGTTGGGAGTGACAAACTTCGTAAGGGATTTAATGGAGAAGAGCGAGACAGCATGAGCTGGAGAAGAGCGAGACAGCATGAACTGGAGAAGAGCGACACAGCATGAACTGGAGAAGAGCGAGACAGCATGAACTGGAGAAGAGCGAGACAGCATGAGCTGGAGAAGAGCGAGACGGCATGAACTGGAGAAGAGCGAGACAGCATGAACTGGAGAAGAGCGAGACAGCATGAGCTGGAGAAGAGCGAGACGGCATGAACTGGAGAAGAGCGAGACAGCATGAGCTGGAGAAGAGCGAGACGGCATGAACTGGAGAAGAGCGAGACAGCACGAACTGGAGAAGAGCGAGACAAGCATGAGCTGGAGAAGAGCGAGACAGCATGAGCTGGAGAAGAGTGAGACAGCATGAGCTGGAGAAGAGTGAGACAGCATGAGCTGGAGAAGAGCGAGACAGCATGAGCTGGAGAAGAGCGAGACAGCATGAGCTGGAGAAGAGCGAGACAGCATGAGCTGGAGAAGAGCGAGGCAGCATGAGCTGGAGAAGAGCGAGACAGCATGAGCTGGAGAAGAGTGAGACAGCATGAGCTGGAGAAGAGCGGGAGAGAATGAGAGAGCATGAGGTGGTGTGGTGTGTGACAGAACAGCAACACTCACCACCTGAAGGAGGCGGCCAGGTGGTGGTAGTGGCGTGAGGGGCAGGTGGTGACGGCAGGTGGTAGAGGTGTCTTGCCAACTACAACACCAACCCTTCATGCGATTCTCGCACACACACACACACACACACACACACACACTAATGTCACTTCTTCCACGCTCTGGCACACACACACACACACACACACACACACACTGGCGAATTCCACGAAACACCAAGTGTATATTTGGACGCCATCCCTTGTATCATCACCACCCCCCACCACCACCGTCACCACCACGACCACTGTACCTTGATGTAGTAGTATGGCTCCCGATATCATGCACTTATAAATAAACAACTGATAACTAAATATACTTCCCTTATATAAAAACTAACAAAGCGCATCTGGCATCAATAATAAAACTGACAAAAACTCGTCTTGTCGGTTGCAATTTATATGCAAAGCCGAACATCCATATAATGTTAATTATTGCCATGAAAATAATCGAGGCCAATTATGTTGCCATTACCGTAGGCGTCACACGAGTGGTTTTCGATTAGCGACTCAGGAATGTTTTGTTCGTTCAAGTAGCAAACTTTGGTAGTTACAAATGTGATTTTCTATCACTGACGATGTGACTGATCGAAACGAAATATAACATTCAGATTTATATCCATTTTTTTTACGATTGGTTAAATAATTACAGTCTTAGGTGTGTTATCTACCTCAGCCATAGTGTGTGTGTGTGTGTACTGTAGGTCTTGCATATTATTGATGTTGTAATGCGTTTGCTCGCTTCGACAATTAACATCACTACAGCGAACTTTCTCGGAATGCAAATTAAATTTCTTGGCGGACTGAAAACTTACTAAAATGTCTTCAAGTAGGGGGAAAGGTTATATGCAGTTTCACCTCTAACAGATTTTGGTAAATGTAGAAATTTAGTCTGACTGTAGTATCTGCCTCTGGTAGTCCTTGTTAAAATGTCCCTTATGGCGGGGTTACACTTCACCGACCGATGGCCAGACTAACGATAAGATTAATATAATCAGAAATACAATTATGTTTTTTGACCAGGATTCATGTAAAAATATATCTACCACAGTACTTCTGATGAAATAGGTTAATGCTTTGTGCAATAAATATATGTAGAACACAAAAAGATACACAATATGAATGTCACTGTGTGTTAGCCTACATCTCTCAACGGTTTATTGTTACGTGAGTATTAGCTGATAGAAGCTCAGCTGATAACTGCAGACAGTGCCTGATTAAAGTACAAGACGTTGAACTTTGCTTAGTGACGACCTGAAGCGGTGTAATATATAATAGTAAAATCACACACACACACACACACGCACACACACACACACACAACTACAATTCTGCTGTCACTCGGAATTGAGTATGACGATCATCCAGTTATGTTACGAGTTATAAAGGATGTCATCTTATTTGGTGAGCTTTAAGGTGACTCGAGAGGCCGATACGGCACCGGCAGGGTCGTTCACACATGTTGCACATGTGGAGGGCTACATCTAGTGCGGGAGGGGCAGCGTCTTTCCGGCGTTGGCGCTTGTCTGCCTCGGTATGTAGTCGGGCTAACCCGAAAGTATGGACACCTTCTAGTGTGGTGCTCCTCCAAGCGTTACGGTGCGAGTGATCGTCTCCCAGGTGGGGGGGACGATTCGGCACTTTTTCAGGTTTGTCTTAAGACTATCCTTATACCTTTTCTGTTGTCCGCCAGCATTACTTTTACCATTCGTTAGGCGACTGTAAAGTAGCTGCTTTGGCAGTCTACTGTCGTCCATGCGGGTAACATGGCAAGTCCATCGTAGTTATTCATGGAAAATGGTAGCCTCGATGCTCCTTCAGTTGGTGTCAGCAAGAATACTGGTATTCGTTTTATTGTCTTCCCAGTGAAATCGGAGGATAGAACGTAGACTACACTGGTGAAAGTTTTCAAGTTCCTTGAGGAGCCTCCTATATGTGACCGATGTCTTGCTGCCATATTGCAGGGTGGGGAGGATCTTTGAACGATATACATGCAACTTTGTAGATAATTTCAGCTCCCTACAGGTGAAGACACGGGTACAGAGTCTGCCAAAGGCGGGACGCACATCTGATCCGATGTTGAATCTCTTCATCAATGTTCGCGGTGGTGGACAGGTGGAAGCCGAGACACCGAAAGTGGATAACATTAGAGAGGGTAGTACCGTTAAGCTGGATGGATGGTGGAGGTGTGTCTGAACCAGGGGCAGGTTGAAAGAGAATCCGAGTCTTACGTACATTCACCTCAAGGCTGAAGTGTGCATATGCATAAGTGTTCAGGATCTCCTGTAGGTCGTGTTCAGTGTGAGCAACATGGGTGAAGTCGTCTGCATGCTGAAGTTCGGTAATGGAAGCTGCCGACACATCTGTTCTTGCCTGGAGTCGCCTTATGCTGAAAAGACCCCTCTTCACCCGGTACTGGATGTTCACCCCGCTGACTAAATTGGCACTGGCACGAGTAAGGAAGGCAGCCAAGAAGATGGAAGAGTTGGTGCCAGTACACATCCTTGTTTTACTTCCGTTTGAATGGGAAGAACTCAGACTGGGTGTCATTGTGCATGACACTGCCGTTCATGCCATCGTGGAGTTGCCGCACAATGACAATGAGTTTGAAGTGGGCAACCAAAACAACTGAGGGGTCGCTAGAGGGCTTCCCTGTTGACCGAGTCGAAGGCCATGTACAAGTCAAAATGCTGTTCTCTGCACTATTCTTCTATCTGGCGGGCAGCAAAGATCATGTCAGTGGTGCCACGTGATGGTCTAAAGCCACATTAAGAATCTGGGAGGAAGATTTCCGGCTTAGGAAGAAAGAAGTCTGTTTAGGAGGACTCGGGCGATAATCTTACTAGCTACAAACAGCAGCCAGATCCTGTGGTAGTTGCCATAGTCTGATCAGTTTCCCTCCTATTTCCATATATTTTCCAGGAGTGAGTGGAGACAGTTGGTAAGCAGAGATCCTCCTGCTTTATACACCTCAGCTTGGATTCCATCAGTCCCTGTGGTTTTGTTATTTTTCATCTGCTTGATGGCAGGAGCCCCCTCATCACGGGATGGGGGATAGCCGAGGTAGGTCAGCTCTGTGTGCCGAGGGACCTGCTGGGTAGTCAGGATTATCCACATCGGTGTTAAGGTTGAGCAGGGAAAGGTAGTGCTCTTTCCTGCACTGACAGATGCCTTCTTCGCTTTTAATTAAGGAGTTAACGTTGGATGAGCGGAGGGGGCTGCGCCATGATTAAAATTGGCCATATATTGGTAAAGAGGAATTGAAAAATTCACTCGTCTTGTGTTGATCAGGAAATTTTTGCATTTCACATGCTTTATTTTCCCCACCTTTCGTCCTTTAGATTGCAAAATCCGCTCTTTCTTTTGGCGGAAGGTATCAACTTTGGTCTGAGACGGAAGGTTGTTTTGCCAGTCAGTGAAGGCAGCACATTTACCATTGACAAGTACATAAATATTCTAGCCATTTTCATCAAACCAATCCTGGCGTTTCTTTTTGATCTAGCCAAGGGTCTCGCTGCAGGTTTTTGTGATGACAGCATTGAGAATAATCTATTCAGCACTCGGATTTGGTGGTTTGCGTTGTTAATCAGCCATTCGTCGAGCTGCTCTCCAAAATCATATTCTACTGCTTTGATCCTTCATTCGCTTGGTGGAAAAACCGTGTCTGGATGCTTGTTGCCTTCGCCGTTTTGGGGCTACTTGAAGTGAGAGCTTGGCTCTGACAAGCTATTGATGTGTGTCACAGTGGTCTGAGCCACGCATGACTCGAGTGATGAGGACATCTCGGCGATCTCTTTCTCTGATAATGTTGTGGTCAATGAGATGCCAAGAACCCTTGAACTTGTCGGCCTGCCTGAACAAGGTGTTGTTGATAGTGAGGCTGTGATCAGCACACTTGCTGAGGAGGAGTAGACCGTTGGGATTACACTTGCCTACTCTGTTTCTCCTTATGGTTCCCTGACATAATTCAGCATCTCTGCCAACCCTGGCATTGAAGTCACCAAGGAGCACAACCTTATCTTCTCTGTAGGATAGAGATTAGCACTCTGTCATGATCGGCATAAAATGCCTCTTTGATGTCATCCTCTGCATCCATTGTTGGGTGTATGCACTGATGAAGAAGGCATGACGCGAGCAATTCAGTGGGACTCGGAGCTTCATGAAGCGCTCGTTAACCTCAACAGGCATTTCAGTTAGCCTATGTAGGATTGAGTGGCGAATGGCAAAGCCAATTCCATAAATGCAGTTTCTCTCTGCAGCAGGCTTACCCTTCCAGAAGATATAATTGTACCGCTGTTCTGCAAGTCAACCCTCTTCTGGGAGCCGGGACTAACTAATGGCTGCTATGTCGAGGTTATACCAACAGAGCTTATTTCAGGATGCTCATTGATGACAGCATCCAAAAGGGTTCCTAAGATACCATGCAGCAGTCATAAGTGGTTGTATAATTAGTTTTTGCTTTGATCTGTGGTTATGTTTTTGACCACATTAAGATGACCTTACTGGGTGCAGTTGTACAGTCAGGTTGGTTCTTTAGGCAGGCTATGTTTATGACACCTTTTCTAGCCCTCTCCCCATGTGGGGTGAGCAAAGTGGCTCCTGGTGAGTGATGTTCAGTCAGACAGACAGGACTAGATTGCACAGCTGCCTAGTTCCCAGTGCATAAACAGCCATCTTATCTATGCCACCCATGTGCAGAGTTGTGACTAGAGACTTCAGGTAGTCATCTCTGTCTGTCCCCATCGCCACTCATCATAGGAGTTTTGGGGGTATAGGGTTTTGATGATAGAAAGTATGATGACCTGGATGATGGCTGCGAGCAAGTCAATTTATGTGGCGAGGCAGGAGTGCAGACTTCAACCACACATCTTGGCTTTCCCTGATTCAGTGGTGCACGTAGCTGCAACAACTGGAGAGACAGAGAGTTGCAATGGACTGCCGATAGCCCAGTTTGTTGGGTTTCGCCTTAGTAGCCTGTCCATCTTGCATTGCCTTCATCCACCGGTGTAGTCGTTGGGTTCCCATGGCGGTCACCTCTTCCGGCTATTCCACCGTTTGGGTCTTACTGGAGCTCTGTAAGCATATCTGCCTGATGAGAGGCTCCACCACAGATTTTTCGTTCTGGGTTTACTCCCGTAGCCTTATAGCTGCCAAGGTTAATCCACAAGGCAGCAGGGCAGTGGTTGGTAGGCGCCAGGGCGTGTCCACATACCAGTGGGCCTATGTGCCGTCCCTCTGGGGCCCACTGCTGCTCCAAGATCCCCTGCTGGTCTAGCCTGGGCCCACAGGGCACCCAGTTACCGTGTATTGCCACGAGGAGGCACAGCAGAAGTCTTGATGGTGAAGAAGCTCTGTACTGGCAGGGGAAGACTTATGCAAAGCTGCTTCCCTGTTCAGCGGCGGTAGCTGAAAGAGAGAGGAAACAAGCAGTGCCTGCAATTTAACACTAACATAATGCTGTCACGCTAGATGCATTACACCACCCTGTGAAGAAAAGTTAAATCTCTCTCTCTCTCTCTCTCTCTCTCTCTCTCTCTCTCACTCTCTCCACATTTCTTATATCCCGCTACTCGGTGTTAAGGTGGGAGCTTGGCCAACTGTACATGGATTTCCCTAAGGCATTTGACAAATTTCCACATGAAGCATCACAGGACAAATTTTTAAGTGGATTAATAACCGGCTCGGATAGAGGCAAAAAAAACAGTAGTAATAAATGGTGTACATTCTGCATGGGAAAAGGTTCTCAGTGGAGTACCATAAGGCTCTATCCTTGGACCACCTCGTTTGTGATCTACATAAATAACATTGATGAAAAGATATCGAGCTACATTGTCAAATTTGCGGACGACATGAAGATATTTGGGAAAGTAGCAAGTCAAGACGATGTCACAACAATGCAGCAAGACCTGCAAGTTGTCCATTTGGTCTCGAGACTGACAAATGCGGTTTAACATTACCATATGCAAGACCCTACACGTAGGATACAACCCTAATCATAACTATTCTATTAATAGCGCTTCCCCGAATGTTGTCGAT
This sequence comes from Homarus americanus, assembly GCF_018991925.1. Lineage (NCBI taxonomy): Eukaryota > Metazoa > Arthropoda > Malacostraca > Decapoda > Nephropidae > Homarus > Homarus americanus. The sequence continues at coordinate 9,857,128 of NW_024756914.1, forward strand.
AAAGAGAGATCATTGACTGGAGGCGGTGCAGCGAGGGTAGCAGGTGGGGGCAGGTGGGGGGCAGGTGGGGGGGCAGGTGGGGGGGCAGCAGGGGGGCAGCAGGTGGGGGGGCAACAGGTGGGGGCAGCAGGTGGGGGCAGCAGTGAGGACAGCAAATAGAGAGTCGGGACTTATAAAGTGTACCTTTGAATACTGAGATAGGAAAAGTCTCCTTCAACTGTACAACCTAACCCAGTCTGTATTACTGTATACAGGCGTGGAAACCTTACCTCCAGCAAGACCAACATCCCTAAAAAAGGTGCAACACTAAGATGATTCCTGAACTATGTCATCACGATTACCTAAGTAGACGGAGGGCCTTAGGACTAACAACCCTTCAGACAAGGCACTACAGGGCAGAACTCACTGAAACATTAAAAATCTTCAACGTGATGGAAAACGTGAAACTAGGACATATTGAGGCCATGCACCACCAACACGAGAGGACATAATTACAAGCTCGCCAAGTTATCATGCAGACCAAACATAAGGAAATACTTCAAACAGAGACTGGTAGACATATGGAACGGTCTAACCGCCCTAGCTGTGGGATAAAGAACAGTACAGTACAGGGCTTCAAAATGGTCCTCGACAAAATTATCAAGAACAATGGAGAGATCCTACACAGGCCACTGGCCTCCTTCCTTCGGCATGGCCACCTTTAATATCGAGTTATTTCAAAATAAACTAACTAGTACAAAGATAGTTTTGTTAAGCCTAGTTGTCCGCTTCTACAAGTAAATGTAGAGTAGCCTGACACACTGGCACACTGAGCCGGTGTCATGCGACAAATCTTCCGGTGCGACAAATCTTCCGAGCTCAGCAATTACTGATGTTCATTATCGACATCTAAGATATATGATAGATTTGTGGTTCATTTGTGAGAACTGAAAATATTAATAAATACGATAACGGAAGGTTTTGAATGAATTCCCATTATATCTTGGGCAAACTGACTACAGTATAAGGATATGAAACATACTCACTACCAAAGACAATGAAAGCACAAAGTGGGCAGTGCTTTGAAGTCGATGGAAATTGTGGGGTAAGAACACAAAAAATGAACCAATCAAACCCAAGGAATCCTGACCTAACCTGCCCTAATCTAACATTACAAAATAATTAAATTTAATACCCTAAACTAAGCATTTACCCCGGAAGGTTTTGCGCACGGAATGTTTGTCGCACGACACCGGGTACACACCTGACGATATTCTTGCCTCACAATGTTACGGACTGGTGGACCTAGATTGTGTCAAACCATAGATCACCACTCCGGTAACAGTAAAAAATAACAAGGTCGCCAATGAAATTAATAAATGAAAGGAATAAGCAATACACTAAGAATAAATTAAAATACAAATTCATTTAACGAAAGAAATAAAGCATCTGACAAGTACCAACAAACAAATCAAAACACAAGTTTACAAGTATTAACCGATTTGGGAATATTCACAACTCAGCAGACAAACAAGTTACGTTAATCATAATTACAATGACAAGTGAGCAAACAATAACGAGGGTTGAGGTACACTAACCAATACAATACAAAGAATATTAGATAACGTCACCGTTCTTTTACCAGTATAATGTTACGAAATTTCAAGCCCAATACACCATAGTATATCCTGCACATCATAGTATATCCTGCACACCATAGTATATCCTACACACAATATTACATCCTATACACAGGAAATATAATATCCTATTCTAATTTTCCTCCACTTTCCTTGACTCACACACATTCAACAATATAATGTATACTCAAGTTTAGGTCGTTTCTATGTGTTGAACTCCTTCCACTGTTTCCATCTTCCTCAGCCACATCAAACCTGCTTCTTCTCTGTCCAGTGTACTATGGTTCACCACATCACATTTTGGCGGGAATCTACAACCAATCAGGCATCAGTTTTCCAGTGGCGCCATGAAATGTCACCTCTGACGTTCCATGCCCACATGGTCTAGCTAGGTTTGTTGTGGTTGTTGCGGTAGTTTCTAATTGCTGTTTTTTACTCCCTGGACTCAACGTAACGTAACGTAACAGATTTTTTTTACAGATTGCCCCGGAGGAGGCTAGTTTATTGGACACCCCCTTACATCCTGTGCAAGGTGAAGCGCAGCGTTATACTGCCAGATTCTGGGGGTCACTAATTCTAAGGGGATAACTTAACTATAGTCTTAATTTTAAAGGTTGCTGCCACCAGACCCCCTCTGGGCAGTATGTAGCTCGTTAGGTAGCGGGCAGAGTGGACTAGGCATTGGGTTGGGTTTTTCATTGACCAAATCGATAAGGGAAAGAAGGGTGAAACAATAACATGTCTTAACTAATTTATTCCTTCTAAAACATATTGCATTCCGTCAAAATACAAGAAGCGTTGGCCTTCCTCAGAAGAACAACTATGATTTTGGTTACACTGCTCAACACCAGACGTCTTACATTAATTGCGTGTCATCCACATACGTATTGCTCATAACAATCAGTGACCTCCTTACCTCGGTCATCCCTTCTTACAATACCCAACACATCAGACTGCTCCACCTGTTTGGAATATAGCACCTTAGGTTATTTTACATTATAGCACCATCTCACAACCTTGTAACATCATCTCACCACACCCCGGTTACACTCCACACCTGCAAGTATGGGACTCCTTGTGACTTCTAGGCACACATATCAGGCACCTCGTTGGCACACCGCCCTCGGTGGGTAAAGACGAGGGCTTCACCAAGAGACATACCAGTACTGTTTCTACGCCTGGTATTATAGGTCGCTCCAAGTGACGACAGCGGAGTTTCTCAAGCATTCCATTATGTTTTCCTACTCATGTGTGGTGGTATGCCGGGAATCCACAGGTTCACAGTGGAGTAGCATAGCTGGGAGTAGTCATCTCACATGGTGGGACGCTCAAGGTGGGTAATGGCCGCCGTTCTGGTGAGTTCAGAGAGCGCCGCGTGGTACCTGTGTTGATGATAGAGTAGGCGCGACTCAGAAATAATGCCTGATGGGCCGTTATCACCCACCCTAACACATTACTATTTCATTTTATACACCAGGCAAAGTTTTAAGCTGTAATAACTGCTATTTAAGTCTTGTTTTAGGGCTGAATACAGCCTGATGAAGTTCACTGACCTGTGTTGATGATAGAGTAGGCGCGACTGGGGCCGGTGGCCCGCGCTCCTCCATCTAGGCCAGGGGTCACCAAACTTTTTTCACAGTGGGCCGGATAACTGAAAGAATGACGAGCGCGGGCCGCATAATCAGTCTGGTGCTGGGAAGTTGCTGCGTGGTAGAGGAGTTGCTGTGCAGGAGCTTCCTTAGAGGAGGTGTTAGGTGTTGCAGAGCTCTAGGTAGAATGGACTTCATGGCGAGAACTGGGAGCTTATATACACGTCCACCGGAAGTAAATCCGGAAGTAAGCGTCGCCGGTGTCGACCCCCCTTAGTCTAGATGTCTAGACTTGTCAGAGAAACTTGACGCTAGTCTAGGCAGATAGGCTTGCCTGAGAAACTTCGTCATGGGATCGGCTGATCAACAACTAGCGTCAGTGGCAGCTGTAGGGGAGAGTATCCACTACAATACTCCCCTTCCCCTCCGAGCACTGCAAGAAACTTGTTGGCAGGGTTGTATTCCACATGTGAGACATAACGGACAGGGGTGTGGACCACTCGGCAGCTATGGGTGACGACTCCGTCTAGGGACACGAGATCTGTGGGAGAAGCAGAGGGAGAAGGAGGGTTGTGGATAAGAGAAGGTGGTATTGGCGAGGAATGTGGTGCTTCTCTCGCGGCAGGTGCAAAGTCCTCAGGGGTGCCGGGTGGGGTATCTGGGTCATTAGGGCAGGATGCAGGATCCTCATCAGGAGCAGGGTCCAAGTCAAGAGCAGTAGGTACCTGAGGATGAAAAGAGGGTATGCAGAAATGTTGTGGGCGAGGTGGTGCTGCAAGTGGCAATTGTGGGCAGACAGGCGAAGGAGGTGCGGGATGAATGTTTTCAGGGTGATGGGAAGGCTGGCGTGGGGCAGTAGCCTTGAATGCAGAAATTGCCTGTCGTAGTGTTTGCAGTAGGTCGTGACGGGCAGCAGGAGTGAAGTGGTCAAGGTCAGAAGTAAGGAGTGTGATGTGCTGCTTGATAGTGGCGGAGGTTATGGCGTCTACCAATCCCAGTCTATGTCGCTTCCTTGTCTCGTGTAGTTGCAGGGAGCCTCACAGCGTCTAGCATTAGCACCAAAACGTTGATGGTACCAACAGAAGGTAGATATACTGTGCTGGGGGCTGGCGGCGGGGTCTGAGGCAGGACGGGGATGTTGGGGTTGGTAGGACACAGTGCGTGGGGCAGGAACAGGAGCAGCAGCAGGCATGGAGGAGCAGAGCTGTTCAATGGTGTCCATCCTGCGGTGTAAAGACTGTAAGAGGTCCCTCATGTCTTGTGAGGTGTTGCTCGTCTGGGGAGCATTGATCTGATTGACAAGATCGGAGGAAAGTTACGGTGTGGCCGCTGAGTTGTTCGCGGCAGCATGGTGCAGAGCAGTGTATTCATGGAATACTCTGTCTGCTGTGGCTGCATAGGTCTCCGAGGTAGTAGAGTAGTCCAATGCTGAGAGGACGAGACGAACTTCAGCAGGGAGCTTCTGAGTGTGAAGCTGGCGCAGGATAGTGTCAGGAAACCTGTCTGTGTGGCGGGAGTTCAGTCTCTGCATCTCGTCCCAGAGATGTGCAGGCGTTGAGTTGCCGAGGGGTAGACTTGAAAGGTCTTGCAGGAGACTGGCGCCGGGCCGCTGGTAACGCCTCTTCAGAGCATCTCGTAGAGCTGCGAATTTGTTGTCAGCTGGAGGGTTGGTGATGACTTCTGCAACTTGTGTGGCGACTTCTGTGGGCAGAGAACAGACCAGGGCGACGTACTTCTGTTTGTCTGTAGCTGTAGAGCCGATGAGAGCTGCCTCCATGTGGATAAGCCAGTCTTCAATGTTGCGATTGAAGACTGGGAGAGTGATTCATTTCTCCTCCATCCTGTGTGAGTGCGTTTCTCCGGGGGTCACCATTTTTAATGTTAACGTTATGATGTCTCGCACTCAGGATGGGTTGGAGAGAGGAAACTCTTAATGGTTGTTTTCTTATATAAATATAAATATATTATATAAAAATCAGTTTGGTGCTGGGAAGTTGCTGCGTGGTAGAGGAGTTGCTGTGCAGGAGCTTCTTTAGAGGAGGTGTTGCGTGTTGCAGGGCTCTAGGTAGAATGGGCTTCACGGCGAGAACTGGGAGCTTATATACACGTCCACCGGAAGTAAATCCGGAAGTAAGCGTCGCCGGTGTCGACCCCCCCCCCCCTCCATTAGTCTAGACGTCTAGACTTGTCAGAGAAACTTGACGCGAATTTAGACGGCTAGGCTTATCGGAGGAACTTCGTCGCGGGATCGGCTGATCAGCGACTAGCGGCAGTAGCAGTTGTAGGGGAGAGTATCCACTACAGTGTGAAGGTTAAACAAAGAGGATCCAGTATATAACGTCTTCAGCTGCTTCCACGTGTTGACCTGAAAGTGGACTCACAGTGACAAACATTATGAGTAGAAGACAGTTCTCTCCAGTAAGATGGCAGCCACAAGATATCGAAGTTCATCTTGTGATTTGTTCTTATTAACTTCCTTAAATAGGGCGGCAACATACTGTATCTCTCACCAACGAAAGTCACCTGTTCTTCCCCAAACATGTTGACAGCCGCCCTGGACTGCTGTGATGATATAGCCTTCACCTGTTTTACCTTCCCAATACCAAATAGAGCAGAGGTAGTACCACACCTACCATGGCATTGCATAAAGAGGAAAGTTTTACACCTATTAAAGTCAAGTGCAAGCTGAGCCTCGTGGATATCGATATTCATCCACTTTTCTAGTTTTTTTTTTTTTTGCGGGGATTAGCCCACCCGGGCACAGGTCACTGCCCACATCAGGGACTTGGGGGCGAAAATATAATAATAATAATGATAATAATAGTAATACTAATACTAATACTAATACTAATAATAATAATAATAATAATAATAATAATAATTAATAAAAATAGATACAAATTGAAACAAAAAATAATAATAATAATGACCATACATAAATACAAAAACGGGAAAATAAATGAAGTTTGAGAAACGGTATACGGTATGTATGTCGTGTTGTCAATAGTAAGAGAAACAATTGAAACCCTGCAATTGAGTGTAAATGAGGCAGATAGTCACTTGGTCACATATGGCAGCAGGGTCTACTGTTGGGTACGGTATGTTTGGTTCACACTCAGGATGGGATGGAGGAAGGAAACTCACCATGTGCTCACTGTATACATATTATATTGGAAGTACAATGCAGCTTGGTGCTGGGAAGGCAGCATGGTTACAAGCGTGATGTAGAGAGAGCTGGTTGGTGAGGGTGCTCAGAGGAGGACAGCTTGTGGGTCGCCATGCTCGCCGGTGGGAGCGAGGGCCGCCAGGCAGCGGCGGAGGAGGTGGTGTAGCTTGCTGCGGCTGTAGCTAGAAGAAGAGAGAGAGGTAGGTCACCACGAGGTCAGGTCTTTTATAGCGGGGGTAGGCGTGGCTTAGTAGTTGACCTCCGTGATGTATGGCGGCGCTGGTTGACCCAGACCACGAGGCATACACTGTGGAATTCGCGGGGTCGGCTACTCAGCGACAACAGCGTTTGTAGGGGAGAATTCCACTACACTACCATTAGACAACACATTATGTTTCCAATATCTTCCAGGCGGTAGTACCTCCCTGTTTGGTAGCTGCCTACTACCTACGTCCCTGTAAATGGACGTGTTAGCATCTGCATGGTGCAGGAGTAGTACCAAGACATGCACACACACACATATATACTTCACACATAACTGGAATACGATTATAACATGACGACGACAATTGTCTAGCGGTTTTCACTATGACTAATTCAGCCTCCCCCTCATCACCAGCATTATTTGAGGATGCAATAGGTCTCTTCCCCAACTGATGCCCTGGTTCTGCTGTTGCCTTGTGTGGACAACAGTTGGATATGTTGGACATATGAGAAACATATATCTTTCATATTTTAATTCTTTGGCCATGGCAGCAGGGACAACCATCTACAGCGACTGCCTTTTGCTCAACTTCCTCACAAATGATGTGCGGCTTTTCCGTGATGATGTGATTTGTAAGGGTTTATTTCAGGGTTGTTTTCGTGGTTTCTTAAAGCTGGAAGAGGGATAGAGATACGACAGCAAAATTCTAGGCAAATATAGAACGATCGGGAGACTTCCCAAAGGAGCGTGTCTTAGCATGTGGGTATCACCACCATCTCTTACCTTGATGCCTCTCATAGCTGCGAATGTTGTGGCCCAGTCTACTCTTTTCAAGACGGCATCACCATAATGATGTCCAGTTAAGTTGTCACTAAATTTCTTCATGATGTTGACAGCCTCGTCAATATGCACTGTCGTCAGTACACCTGTTGCCACAGAGCGGTACTGGCCGTCTCCATCTACTGTAAATGGGTGAGACCAACGACCGGCAGAATTACCCTTTAAGTTTGGGGGAGTATCTGTGTACTACTGTACTGCAACATGCGCAAGTAGTAGCCACTTTGTTCGTGCTGCCTCTGTGTGTTAAGTTAATCGTACCATCCTGGGATTCCCTGCCTTTATCAGACATTGATTCACGTCGTCTGTGAACACTCCCTTATGGAGAGGTTTCTGTGGGCACTTAGAATTTTTAGGGTACTCTTGGAGGTACAGTATAACCAACAGGTCTAGGCATCTAGGCATAATTATGATCACCGAGTGCAGCAATGAATGGTAACATATCTTTTGTGGATTTGATGTGTTGTTGCAAATTTCCCGTATTACGGGTGTTGTGATAGAGAATGTAAAGAGAGCACTGGCCACAAGATCGCTGTCCATCATTGACATCAGACAAATTACAATCACGTCAATAGTAGAGTAGACGAGGCGCAAGTCACCGGGACAAGTTATTCTTGTCTAGCTGGGTGAGCAGAATGTACCACTCGGGGTGGGGGGGAGTTGGATTGTCACCCCGTTCCACCTGCCAACTTCAGTTGTTAGGGTGACCCGCCTACCCCGGGAGCGATGGACCATGTTGTTAAAGTGACCCGCCTGCCCTGGGAGCGGTGGACCTTGTTGCTACGGTGACCCGCTTGCCCCGGGAGCGGTGGACCTTATTGATTAAGGGAATCATCCTGTAGAGTGTAGAGGATCTTACTCGGGTGAAAGCCCATGGATCACGTCCCTTACCGAGCCAAGTAGTGCAGGAAATTGCCTGGGTGATCAAATTGAAACAATATGTTAGGTTGAATCAAGTGGTAGGTGTTGCCAGGGTCAGCCACCTAATATTGCCAGAATGGAGCAGTAGGTGGTGGATGTATCTAGTGTAAATTAGCTGGCTATGATTTAGCTAAGGTAAACCAGCTGTTGATGGATTTTGCTTGAGTGAAATTCTACCTTTTGAAGTTTGCCGCGAGCAGCGATTATCTTATTGTATACTTCAAAATCGGCCTGTGAGTGATAGCGCTAAAGGAGCATTACAGAGCAAAGGTCACCAAGGGTCTTTAATAGATTATTATACTATTCAGTACTACAGAATATTTTCCTTATTTAGTAGGTCAATGTCTTTACATAATACATAATAAAGTGTTGTGCCATAACACAGGTTATGCTTGGCACAGTTATATTTTCTCAAAGTCTAGGACGAAGTGTTCCAATACATAGTCATCTGTCTGGCAACACGCTTTACATTTTCTATTATTCGCATCTGCAGGAAGAGTTGTACTGTACTGCCAGAGATACTTATATCATAGCATTATCTGGCAGTGACTACGTCTTGTGATCTACTGACTCAATATTCATACTTGACTTAATACATTTCGGCACACTGAACAGAGGATTGATTAGTACAGGTTTGCTTAAGATTCACTTGCCTCTTCTTTTCTAATTGCAGTTCTCAGAGTTATGTTTGTCAATCCAAATTCAAATTCAACAGTAAATTAGCAGCAGTTTCGATAAGACAATAAGTCTACCCAGAAATTTTTTAATGCAAACAATCCAGCAGTGAGAACTATAATTTTCCACCAGCAAGCTTACAGGTAGTAGGTAGTAGGCAGCTATCAAACAGGGAGGTACTACCGCATGGGAAGATATTGGAAGCATAATGAGTTGTCTATTGGTAGTGTAGCGTAGTGTATGTGGCCAGTTGTTAAATTTCTTTTTGTGTTTGTCTATTTTCTCTTTGCATGGCTCACATACATACGTACATGTAGGAGTTCTCGCACTAAGGATGGAGGTAAGAAGGGAAGCACACAATGGCGTTTTCTGTATATATATATATTTCATGTAAATCCACAATGAAAACGTGGATAAGATAAATCTTGATAAAATCACACGGGAAAATGGAAACAACGGAGTACCTTAGCTTTCGTCTTTATTCAAGACATCTTCAGAGGCAACTGGATTACATGGACAGAGAGAGGCTTAAATATACAGGGTGACCTAAAAACATGAGGTCAGGTCATAATGATGACATCCACTAATCCCCACACCAACACAACGGTAGAGGAGCTTAAGAGAAGGGTGGTGACGTGACTAGACAGGTCAGGTCAGAAAAAAGGGACCCACAAAATAACTGTCATACATCAAGATCAAAGGTTTTCAAAGCATTTTTAACCTTGGGCCACTGACAAATAAATTTATGTAACATATTATCAGTTTTAAACTGACCATCACTAAGGTTTATTGATTTTAATTCCTTAATCAAACTAGCTTCAACCAGAAGTCTTTCTGTGACACAAGATGATTTGAATACTTCTAAGCTTTTTTCCCAAGCAATGGGTGATTATTATTCCTAACATGAACGAACAAGGCACTGCTTTCAGATGCAGTTCTGATATTATACTTATGTTGTTTGATTCTGAGCTGCAGTGTTTTTCCTGTCTGACCTACATAATTACAATTACATTTGCTACATGGAATACAATAAACACTTCCATTTACATTCAAACTTGGGCTATTCCTTATTAACATATTGGTAATGGTTGAGTCATACTTGAAAACAACATTAATATTTAGAAGCTTGAGGGACCGAACTAAAGGGACAAATTCATCACGATAGGGCAGAGTCAAAATATTCTTAAGTGTAGGAACTTGTCTGGTTACAGAGGAATGAAAGGATTTTTTAGCCCTTTTAAAGCAACGATCAACAAACACAGAAGGGTACCCAAGTTTCTGTGCAATAGAACGAATGTGTTTAAATTCATCGTCAATAAATTCAGAGTCACAAATACGCAGACATCTTAGGAACATAGCAGAAAAAACTGACATTTTGGTAGACTCAAGGTGATTCGATAAAAAGTGAATGAAACTGTCTACCTGTGTGGCCCAAGGTTAAAAATGCTTTGAAAACCTTTGATCTAGATGTATGATAGTTATTTTGTGGGTCCCATATTTTTGACCTGACCTGACTAGTCACGTCACCCCCCTTCTCTTAAGCTCCTCTACGTGTGTGTTGGTGTAGGGATTAGTGGATGACATCATTATGACCTGACCTCATGTTTTTAAGGTCACCCTGTATATTTAAGCCTCTCTCTGTCCATGTAATCCAGTTGCCTCTGAAGATGTCTTGAATAAAGACGAAAGCTAAGGTGCTCCGTTGTTTCCTTTTTCCGTGTGATTTTATCAAGATTTATCTCAGCCACGTTTTAAAACACATTGTCAGTTACGCATAACTCTATCAATTTCAGGAAAGTATCGTGTTCAATAGTTAAATCTAGCAGTTGTAATTTATCTTTAAGAAATGAAAGTAAGTCTTTCACAGGTACTCTAGTGAACAGTGAATTTACATCAAAACTTATTAATTCGCAAGGTTCGTTGTGTTTCTTGAGTTTATCAATTAAATCACTGCTATTGCGTATATGTGAATTAGATATTTGGCCTGTAAGAGGGGATATCATCTTTACCAGCCACTTGGATAATTTGTAAGTAACAGAACCCACAGAACTCACGATAGGACGTAATGGATTATTAAGCTTGTGTGTTTTGATCAATCCATACATATAAGGTAAAGTGGGATTGATTTGAGAGAGCTGTTTAATGAGATCGGGGTTCTTTTTCAATAACATCTTCATTTTGGAATTAGATAACTTATTAATATTTTCCAGGGGATCTTTCGTAAGCTTACAATACGTGCTTTCATCACTAAGTAATGAATTCATCTTATCATTGTAGTCACTTTTATCCAAGATAACAATAGCATTAGACTTATCAGCCTTGGTAATATGGATATTCTTATTTCTTTTCAAGTTTATCAAGGCTGTTTCAAATCTTTTTGGAATGTTTGAAGCAAATTTCTTATTTAAAACACTATGTATACAACCTTTAGCTATGGAAATATCTTCATTTGTAACATCAGACGACTTCTTCTTTTCCAGGTTGATTAAACCTTTAGCAATAGTAAGCGGATTAACGCACCGTTGAGTAATAGAAAACTTCCTACCAAAACCAAGAACAAGTTTCTCATTTGTCTGTAGATCATAAGATGATAAGTTTATGAACAAATTTGGATCACTCAATATGGTCCAGTAACTCTCGTCAAACAGAGCATTTAATTTGGCATTTAACCTTCTTTTTTGGGCTTTGTCAGTTTCACTAAGAAGTTGATATACAAAATCACGAATGGTGTGCCACTTATCAACACAAACACTGTTTTGCATAAGTATTTTACACTGAGCACTGTGCTTGAAGGCTGATTTCACACTATCACTTGAACTCTTGATAAGGGAATCTAGCAACACCTTATCCAACTCAGAGAATGCTTGATTGTCCAGATTTCTTAGTCTACTTGGAAGACAGGACTTGGGAACAATTTTATCATCTCTGCAATCTTTCAAAAACTTCAACTTGTTTTTGAGACTATGAGCCTTCAGCAAACTCTTCTTGTAGTTGCGGTAGATGGGGCGAAGATGAGGATGTTGTTGACAGATTAAGGACACAGCATAAGAGAGACGTGTAAGTTCCATATTTCATGTAAATCCACAATTTGTGTTGGTGTGGGGATTAGTGGATGTCATCATTATGACCTGACCATGTTTTTAGGTCACCCTGTATATTTAAGCCTCTCTCTGTCCATGTAATCCAGTTGCCTATGAAGATGTCTTGAATAAAGACGAAAGCTAAGGTACTCCGTTGTTTCCATTTTCCCGTGTGATTTTATCAAGATATATATATATATATATATATATATATATATATATATATATATATATATATATATATATATATATATATATAACTGTAATATTAATAATAATAATAATAATAATTAACGGTTTATTTTATAAAGAGCTTACAGCCAGAAGGTTGAAAATATACAGTTACATATTTGGGGAATGTGGGTTACTTAATTAAATAATAATATACAAGTAACATAAGTGACACAAATAAGACATATAATAACTAGATGGGGAAAAGCTCAAACTACAGTTCATTTCAACATAGTGACAGTGCAAGGAGTAGTGTTTACTGGGAGGAATAAACTGATTTATTACAAGTTATTGATAATTTACAATGGTTGACTGGGCTGTTTTATAGCTTATCAGTTCGGTAAGTAACGCATGGGCTGGATGCGGCCAGGTGTCGAACAGCAATTCTCGGACTAGGGGATCTCAGGTGGTAGTAGGAGCCGTGTCGATGGTAGAAGCTTTCTACCAAATTTGCAGATGAGGTCGTGGTGATGGTCAGTGAGATTTAAAGGGTCAGTGTGTTGAGCACTTTGATATGTGGAGTAGGAAGGAGAGAATAATCTTGCATGCCCTCTTCTTTTTGCACTTTTTTTTTCAGGTGTTTACTGCCAGGCATTTAGGAGTGAAGACCAGGTGGGGAGGCATAGGTGAGCTTGGGAAGTATAGAAATGTTGTGTGGAACACTTGAGGAGCTCAGGTGCAGGAACTCCCAGGACTTGAGTTTGGCGAAGGAGGTGGAGATGGGAAAACTGGAGGATTTGATAATTTCACTGACGTAGGTTTCCAATTTAGTTTGTTGTCTGCAGACGCCGAGGAGCTTCGCGGGAATTCCACAACCTGGGAGTGTGTTCGACCCAGAGTAATGGAAGGAGGTGGGACAATGTCGAGGAGAGGTTGATGCATAACCATGGTCTTGGCGGTTGATGGCAGGGCGGTTGTTGGTGGCCCAGTTTTTGGGAGACACTTCAATAACCGAAGGGCTGTACAGTTGGGGAGCAGAATTGTTGACGCTGATCCCAATGGTGGAGTCGCCGACATATTTCCAGCGCAGCAGGGGTTTTCTTAGGGCATCATTGTTGAGCATAAGAAGCAGAGTGGTCCTATCTGGTGCTCTTTGGGGGGATTACAGGTGAGTGACTGAGCGGGGTGGAGACAGCCCTCGGAAGCGTACAGCTTTATGTCGGTCACGAGGAAGTCTGTGTTGGCGGTATAAGATTCTCCGAAGCTCGAGGCCAATAGCTTTGTTGATGATTATATTGTGGTCGACTAGGTCGAACGCTTTAGAAATCACGAAGGCGACAGCTAGACGTTTTTTCGTTTCTCGGAGATGGCGGTATATGTAATCGAGAAAGGATAAGCATTAGAAAGTGAGTGGTGGAGGAAGTTTTCATGTTGCCAAATTGCTGAGGGTCTAACACTCCTGCAATATCAGCATAAGCCCAGTCGAACACAAACTTTCTACAGATTAGGGCTGGGTATTGGGTGATTGCAATAGGTCAGAAGCTGATTTATGATTGTGGGCTGCTGACTTGGGCACTGGTGATACATAAGAGGTCTTCCAGTCAGCTGGGCATCTGGCTTGACTGGAGAAGCATTGATGATGGACATAGGCTTTAGTAAGCCCGGGAGAACTCCTTGAAGAGTTTCATTGGTAAGTCAATGGGTGGTAGAGCGCTTAATTTTAGTTTGTCCAGGTTTTTGCTACTCAAATTTTTCTACTAAGTCAGTGGAGGGGGGCTGGTAGGGGTTAGGAGAGGGCTGTGGCCGGGTCGGGGAGCCGCCTGGCATATAGTAGCTAAATGGTTATTTGTTTGCTCAGCTGCTACCAACATTAGTGAGATGGCTATGGAGGGGTGTGTCTTATTGTTTAGTCCATCGAGTTCTTGCTTACCATACCATTGACTGATGTTGGTCTGCTTCAGGTGTTGTAATTTGCTGGGTAGTGGGACTTTTGCGCGATCATGGATGACCCGGGTTAAGTAAGGACCTGTAGCGATGTAATGGCTGAGATGAAAGGCTCTGTCTCTGTTGCATAAGTCTTTTTGATCCCAGGTGTGATCCAGGAAAGTCAGCTGGGTGAGATCTGACTGACTTCTCGGGAAGAAGTGGTGGTGAGCTCGTGGTGGTGTTGGTATAATTTATCCATTTGGTTTCCACGTCATCCACGGCACTTTCAGTCCAGGGATGGTGAACTATCCACTGGCCTAAGAGGCGCACTGCAGAGTCAGTAATCGCCTGTAGGCGGATGTAGGGTCTTGTACTTCTGAGTGGGAGTGGCACAGACCAGAGCACTGGATAAGTGTGCTACACCCGAGAGGCATTGCTGAGGTGGTTGGTACTGGGTCCGGGCTAAGTCAGTTAAGATATGTCAAGGGTATTTTGACCGCAGTGGGGGAAGGTCACAACTTGTGAGTAGTGATAGCTGGTCCTGGATATCAGTGGTGTCAATTTCATTTAAAAATCCCCACATAATATTAATCTCTGGCACATGGGTACCTAACTCTGAGGTGGTCTGAGGTGGTGATGAGATGATTGACAAGAGTGTCTCTGGTGGGTGAGCGAGGCGTGATGGTATGCCACACAGATTATGATGGAAGCAGGTTATGCTGGTGGGCCCGTAGTACGAAGACGCACCCATAATGCTTCCACATCTGCTGACTTGAACATCCAGGCGTGACGGGCGAGGTCATCTTGGATGAAGAGGCAACGCTCCGCCTATGTGAACGAAGGTGATGAAAGAGCGATATCCTCAATATGACACGCCAGGTACAATTTGCCAAGCCTCATATGGCAACGACGTCAGCGCGCTGACCTGATCAGAAGCTGCTGGCCCATCGAACTTGTTAGGGGCTAGGAAGTGACGCGGATAGCAGTAAAGACGGGAGATCATACCATATCCGTGGAACTTCAGTGGTGGGTGGCGTGGTTTGTCAGGGGTGGGCTTTCTCCCGTTTCCTAGTGTGGAGGTTACGGCTCTAATGGGCTTATGTATGACGGGTTTTGTCTACGAAGCATGCTGGGCCAGGAATATGTTCAGTGACTTGGAGTCGTACCGCGACAACACTGCCATCAGGATAACCGCTCCCACGCTTTTAGATGGCACAGAGTGCGCCGAGGTGATTGGTGGCCATCTGTTGAAATCTGTTGTGGGCGACGGAAGTGTTTTTGTCACTGACGCACTTTTGAGGCCACTGACACTGGTAGACATCTGTTAATATTTGCCGCCGTGAAAGACCGTGGGTTTTGTCCCCGGTGCTTGGGGGTCGGCCGACACAGTTATCAATGTATATATGTAAATTCACGGTGGTTCTGTCACTGGCACTTTAAAGGTGACCGATAAAGTGCTCTACTGTCTGACTTTCCCTTTGGGGGTGCACTATCGAAAGCACTGTATGATAATCACTTATTGCACTGATGACTTGAATGCTTTGCCGAGAATGTTCCTTGGGCGCACTATAGGAACACTGTTCGTGAATCAATCGCTCATCATCACTAGAATGTTTTGCTGAATAGATCCCGTGCAGTAAGGCTGGTAGGCGCTAGTATAGCAGGGGGAGGGCAGGGCCAACAGACCCGGCCTGGCTGCTAAAACCGAGCGCCGGGGCACGCCTTGTTTCACTGACGTTGACAAGTATGTATGTATGTATGTACATATATGGATGTATATATATGGGGTGTATATATATGTATATATAAATATATATATATAAATATATATATTATAGAATTCTTAAGCATAACGCGATAGTCGTGTTCTTGTGAAACATCGGGTTATAGAAATTCGTAATAGAAACAACAGGGCTTATGGAGAAAATAGGGTTAGGTGCAGGGCCATTCCAAATCGAAAAAATTTCAGAGTTAGCCTAATAACACAAAGGATAGCACAGTCTAAATAAATGTTACATCTACATCTAATAATGAAATCATACAGGCAATGTTACACTTTACCTTGAAAAAATATGAATATAACTTGATGGGGATAAGGGTGATACAGGCTGAGGAGTCATGAAACATCAAGCTTTTCTTCAAGTGTTATAGCCTTTTCGCCGATCACCAATGAAATGCGATCGCCCAGAGTGCTTCCAGAGATATTCTTCTTTCCATAGTCATAAAAATTGGAGAAACAGTAATCAGAATCTTTCACTGAGGACACTTAAAGCTTTCCACACGTGTTTCAAACAAAGTGTGGAGTAAACAGAACAGCTGAAGTCTAAAAACGCTATGTATTTTGTTTTTCTCTTTATTTAAAATTTACATTTTACATATACTCGTAAGCAGGTATACTGTATACAGTACATGAATATTACATAAATTATTTCTAAAAATTCTTCACAAACAAAACACATAAATCAATTGAACATGATGTCGAACGGGAACTGTAAACACTGCATAACCCTCACATCTTCAAGCCACAATGTACAGTACACTTTAAACGCTACTTATTTTGTTTTTTTCTCTTATTTAAAAATTTTACACTTACATATACTGTACAGGTATTTCTTCACAAACAAACATATAACCAATTCGAACAGTGATATTTAACGTGAACTGTAAACATTGAGCCAAGCCACAACACTGTACAGTACACTTTAACACTTTAAACGCTACGTATTTAGTTTTTTCTTTTATTTAAATTTTAAAATATGTATATATATATATATATATATTTAAATATATATATATATATATATATATATATATATATATATATATATATATATATATATATATATATGTAAATCACAATGAAAACGTGGATAAGATAAATCTTGATAAAATCACGGGAAAATGGAAACAACGGAATACCTTAGCTTTCGTCTTTATTCAAGACATCTTCAGATGTATGATAGTTATTTTGTTGGGTCCTTTTTCTGACCTGACTTGGTTTGTCCGTCACCCTTCTCTTAAACTCTCTCGTGTGTGTTGGTGTGGGGATTAGTGGATGTCATCATTTTGACCTGACCTCATGTTTTTAGGTCACCCTGTATATTTAAGCCTCTCTCTGTCCATGTAATCCAGTTGCCTCTGAAGATGTCTTGAATAAAGACGAAAGCTAAGGTACTCCGTTGTTTCCATTTTCCCGTGTGATTTTATCAAGATATATATATATATATATATACAGTATTACCCCGCCTAACGCGGTTTCACTTAACGCGTTTTATCATATACGCGGTGCCTCGCCAGAGCTGAACTTTCACTTCACACGGATTTTTTCCACATATACGCGGTGAGTGTCCGGCTCGAGACGAGACGCTATTTTTAGATTTGCCCCACCCGCCACCCTGTCTGACTGCCTGTTTTAGCTCATAAAATTCATACAAATTACCCGGCCAGAATATAATTTACATTGCTGGAATTCTTATAATTTGGTGATCATTTTGAATATAAACATCCTATATTTTGCATTAGACATACAAATTTTAGATAAAAATTTTTCTCAGAGTAACTATGTTATCTTTTGTGCAAAATATGTGACATTTATATTCAAAATATTCCTGGTCTTACAAGGAATCCAGCAATGTCAATTATATTATCCTAACTTTAGTTTGAGGTATTATTTATTAAAATTTAGTGGTTTTCCCACACATCTCCTTGGGACGGTTGGTGGGGGGTGGGGGGGAGGGAGGGACCGACCGACCATCTGTTACCCAGTGAAGAATTATTATTTTTTTTTATTAACTGAAGATATTTGTTTTAGCTCATAAAATTCATACAAATTACCCGGTCTGAATATAATTTACATTGCTGGAATTCTTATAATTTGATGATCATTTTGAATATAAACATCATATATTTTGCATTAGACATACAAATTTTAGTATAAAATAATTAGTGGTAGGACCTGTGAGTGGTTTACCATGTTTCCATCACCACTCTTGACATGCTAAACCGCAATATTTAAGAGGTAAGAATTTTCAATATGGTGCTTAAGACGACCCCCTAACTTTGGGCTAATTTCTTTATGGTTCAAATTCCTTCTTATAGGCCGAGATATACGGTAAATTATTTC
This sequence comes from Homarus americanus, assembly GCF_018991925.1. Lineage (NCBI taxonomy): Eukaryota > Metazoa > Arthropoda > Malacostraca > Decapoda > Nephropidae > Homarus > Homarus americanus. Next base: position 9,875,440 of record NW_024756914.1, read on the forward strand.
TGCAATTGTTCACAAGCAAAACACATAAATCAATTGAACATGTGATGTCGAACGTGAACTGTAAACACGGCATAACCCCGTGGCAAGCCACAACAACCGTTCGAGTGGAATCGCGTCAGAACAAACGCGTTCGCGTTTTACAAATATTGTTCCTCTATTCGTCAGTCGCATTAGAGCCAATTCGCATTGTCAAAACACGAGTACCTGGCGCTCCTCTCGGAGCAGCCAGGACAACTGTTATGTTGGCCCATACCAAATCCCTCCCTTGAACCCTCCTCCCCTCCGGAATATCAACATATTCTCGCCAGAAGTTACTATTTCATTTAGGAAAGGAATGGAACCAGTGTTAAACAGAGGTGAACAGTGGTGAACAGTGCTTAAGTCAGTGAGAACAACTCAACAGTAACAGTAGTACCCAAGTTAACCTTCACATAGTGAGGTCCCAGGTACCCAGTGATAACGGCCCGTGAGACCCAACAACCAGCGATGTGTTAATCCGTCTACGATAGGAAGGCCTGGAACCACACCTCACTCATATAACACCATCTGTGAGGGAATTACTACACCACGTGAGGCCCCTCATAACACCATATGTGAAGGAGTTACTACACCACGTGAGGCCCCTCATAACACCATCTGTGAGGGAATTACTACACCACGTGAGGCCCCTCATAACACCATCTGTGAGGGAATTACTACACCACGTGAAGCCCCTCATAACACCATCTGTGAGGGAATTATTACACCACATGAGGCCCCTCATAACACCATCTGTGAGGGAATTACTACACCACGTGAGGCCCCTCATAACACAATCTGTGAGGGAATTACTACACCGCATGAGGCCCCTCATAACACCATCTGTGAGGGAATTACTACACCACGTGAGGCCCCTCCTAACACCATCTGGGAGGGAGTTACTACACTACGTTTTTGCTGTTCAACACCGACATTAATCTGTATGTTCCTTTACCTTTCTCTAATGAAGGCTTTTGTTAAACCACCAATGTATGTAATAAGTCATTTATGTCCAATGTATATTTTCAGCCTTCGGGCTGCAGAACTTTTTCAATAAACCGTCGATTATTTATTATTATTTTATTATTAACTTCCTTTACTATACTGTACTATACTATACTACAGTCAACCCTCGCTTTACACGGTCCCACATTCCGCGTTTCCACGTTTACGCGGTACCCTGCCGAAACCAGAATGCTCACATTCCGCGGTGCTTGTACCCCTTTACGTGGGTGAAGTATAATTTTTTTATTTAGCTCATAAAATTCATACAAATTGTCTGGCCAGAATATAATTTACATTGCTGGAATTCTTTCAATTTGATGATCATTTTGAATATAAGCATCATAGATTTTGCATTAGACATACAAATTTTAGATCTAATGCAATTATTTTGTTTACTCAGAGCAAATATTTTATCTTTTGTGCAAAATATATGAAGTGTATATTCAAAATATTCCTGGTCTTGCAAGGAATCCAGCAATCCTAACTTTAGTCTGAGGTGTATTTATTACTAAAAATGTAAATATACAGCTAGACCCCGACTTAAGACTGCTTCGACTTACGCCCGTCGCGACTTACGACCGCCGCAGTTGTGACCTTTTTTTTTTTTTCTTCTTCAAATGACACACGCATTTTCTATACCAAAACGTTTCCAGTTAATGTAGTCTCCATGTATAATTAGAAAATTATGGGGGCCCCATGTGCATTCAGCTGACTACATTAAAGGTAAGTGCTCATTCACACTGTATCCATTTCTCATTCTTTATTACTTTCACTGTACTGTATCCATTCCTCATTATTTATTACTTTTACTGTACTGTATTTCATTGTAGATTTATTTTATTTTATTTTATTTTTTTATTTTTTATTTTTTTATGTCGGACTTACGACCTGGATTTGGGTCCCTAACCCCGTCGTAAGTTGGGGTCTAGCTGTACTGTTATAACCCAATCATTTCTCTGGTAGGGAGGGAAGGTGGGGGTGAGGGGTAGGGAGGGAGGGACCCAGGGAGCAGGTGGGAAGAGGGGGGGAGGTGGGGTATTTTGATTGACAGATAGTATTTCGGAAAGTATATTTTGTTTATTTATTGAAGATATTTGTTTTAGCTCATAAAATTCATACAAATTACCGGTCCAGAATATAATTCACATTGCTGGAATTCTTACAATTTGATGATCATTTTGAATTTAAACATCATAGATTTTGCATTAGACATACAAATTTTAGATCTAATGTAAGTATTTTGTTTACTCAGAGCAAATATGTTATCTTTTGTGCAAAATATATCAGGTGTATTTTCAAAATATTCCTGGTCTTGCAAGGAATCCAGCAATGACAATTATATTATCCTAACTTTAGTTTGAGGTATTATTTATTACTATACCTTAAAATCTAGTGTTTTTACCCAAACATTTCTCATAGAGGGAGGAGCCAGCGAACGTGGGAAGACGGGGGGGGGGGGGTTGAGTCCATTATTTGAATGGACATTAACCGGCAACTATATATCTCTTAAATATTAATTGTGTATGCATACCATCATAAAATTAAGATGTTATTTTTGCTACAACATAGGTACACGTTGACTATCAAAAATCCGGCTACCTCGGGACCTGAGGAGTGCTGGATTTTCGAAAATGCCGGAAAACTGATGGTTATATTTGCTGTATAAGTTTAACAGAAAATGACTACCTGTATAGTCCTTTAAACAAAGAAAATTAATCACTTGAGTTAGGATAATATAATTGACATTGCTGGATTCCTTGTAAGACCAGGAATATGTTGAATATAAATGTTATAAATTTTGCACAAAAGATAACATATTTACTCAGAGTAAACATTATATCTAAAATTTGTATGTCTAATGCAAAATCTATGATGTTTATATTCAAAATGATCATCAAATTGTAAGAATTCTAGCAATGTAAATTATATTCTGGCCGGGTAATTTGTATGAATTTTATGAGCTAAAACATATATCTTCATTAAATAAACAAAGAAATGTTTGAAAATGCGCTCCGAAATCCATGCCGGAAAACTGAAGGTTCCGGTTTATCGATTGCCGGATTTTTGATGGTCAACCTGTATTGTGTCGGAAAAAGTGGAGTTTGGGAGTTGGCCCATTCTCTATTTCAATTAATCCCATATGTTCTGTTATTCCATTTACGCGTTTTACGCGGACCTCTGCGGGTTCATTTGACCTCGTAAATCTGGGTATTACTGTATACTGGTCAGTTCTGCTCTGTACTATACCATACTATATACTATACTATACTATACTATACAGTACTGTACTATACTGTACTTTACTGTACCTTACTGTACTGTACTATACTCTACTAAATAAAAGTAATTAAAAATTAATTCTACGTGTTTGGTAATTCCTCTCTGTGTGCTGGTTTAGATTTTTAGCAGTAGTATATGGTAGTCTAACTATATATAGTAGTAAATGGTAGGTAACTCACCGCAACAAAACTAGACCCGATAGAAAAAAACCGGTGCCATATTTGAAATCAGTGACCTCAATTTACCCAGAAACAGGTTTCAAAATGTATGCAACTGACAAAAAGTTGAATTTTGTTCCCCAGTGTAATATACTATAATGTTCTATGCTGTACTTGTACTATAATTGGGGTTATGCCTTGTTTCCTTAACATTTACCCAAATAATCTTGAATGTATTGAAGCAGCAAGTAGGTCACTACCTTTATGTGCTCCACACTTTCCTCTGACTAAAAAGATTCTGCCATTGAAGTACTGTATGAATTTAGCAGTAGTGGAGCAGACTGTTTCTATTATAGCTGTATCAAAGACTCTGCCCTCACTCCCTGAGAAATTCTCACTCCACTGTCTTGCTAACATCCTAACTATTCTTCCTTGTAGAAAACAGAGAAGGTGAATCTGTTATTACAAGACTCAACAGATAGTTTATGAGTAGAGATCCAAGTGATCAAGATATAGATGATTCATTGTGTGAGTCAAGTCTTATATATTTTATTAATAATTTTTACCACTTTCAGGTTTTGTAGAGAGTATTTCTCTTAGCTGGTGCAGTTCACACCTTCTGAACTCTGCTGACAACCTCAGGTCCAGTGGTGTCAGCACAAGAGTGAAAGTATTCAGTCACCTTTTCTACAGTCTCCTTCATGTGTCCAGTACCAAGTATCACCATCAGCATCCAGGAAAGTGAACAGTGTTGTGCTATTTTGCTCATCCCAAATATTCTTAATAAAGATTTTATGGTAGTCAACTAAAGGTGAATGAACATTAAGCGATGTTTGGAGATACAACTGTAAAGACGAGGCGTCAAGTAGTACTTTCCTCACAGTCTGTTTATCTGTCAGCCTTACTTCATTTTAAGTTAACTCAGATGAACATTTTTATTTAAAACATTTGTTTAATGATTTGATGTAAAGTGAAAATTTCACTGTCACCATTAACATTGTTTCACGGCCGTATTCCACAATCTCGTCTGTTAGTTGGTTGGTTTTATAGCCACACTCCACACTCATGTGTTAGTTGGTTGGTTTTACAGCCACACTCCACACTCATGTGTTAGTTGGTTGGTTTTATAGCCACACTCCACACTCATGTGTTAGTTGGTTGGTTTTATAGCCACACTCCACACTCATGTGTTAGTTGGTTGGTTTTATAGCCACACTCCACACTCATGTGTTAGTTGGTTGGTTTTATAGCCACACTCCACACTCATGTGTTAGTTGGTTGGTTTTATAGCCACACTCCACACTCATGTGTTAGTTGGTTGGTTTTATAGCCACCTCCACACTCATGTGTTAGCCAGTTGATTTTATAGCCACACTCCACACTCATGTGTTAGTTGGTTGGTTTTATAGCCACCCTCCACACTCATGTGTTAGCCAGTTGATTTTATAGCCACACTCCACACTCATGTGTTAGTTGGTTGGTTTTATAGCCACACTCCACACTCGTGTGTTAGCCAGTTGATTTTATAGCCACACTCCACACTCATGTGTTAGTTAGTTGGTTTTATAGCCACACTCCACACTCATGTGTTAGTTGGTTGGTTTTATAGCCACACTCCACACTCATGTGTTAGTTGGTTGGTTTTATAGCCACACTCCACACTCATGTGTTAGCTGATTGGTTTTATAGCCACACTCCACACTCATGTGTTAGTTGGTTGGTTTTATAGCCACACTCCACACTCATGTGTTAGTTGGTTGGTTTTATAGCCACACTCCACACTCATGTGTTAGTTGGTTGGTTTTATAGCCACACTCCACACTCATGTGTTAGTTGGTTGGTTTTATAGCCACACTCCACACTCATGTGTTAGTTGGTTGGTTTTATAGCCACACTCCACACTCATGTGTTAGTTGGTTGGTTTTATAGCCACACTCCACACTCATGTGTTAGTTGGTTGGTTTATAGCCACCTCCACACTCATGTGTTAGTTGGTTGGTTTTATAGCCACACTCCACACTCATGTGTTAGTTGGTTGGTTTTATAGCCACCTCCACACTCATGTGTTAGCTGGTTGGTTTATAGCCACACTCCACACTCATGTGTTAGTTGGTTGGTTTTATAGCCACACTCCACAATCTCGTGTGTCAGTTGGTTGGTTTTATAGCCACACTCCACACTCATGTGTTAGTTGGTTGGTTTTACAGCCACACTCCACACTCATGTGTTAGTTGGTTGGTTTTATATCCACACTCATGTGTTAGTTGGTTGGTTTTATAGCCACACTCCACACTCATGTGTTAGTTGGTTGGTTTTATAGCCACACTCCACACTCATGTGTTAGCCAGTTGGTTTTATAGCCACTCCACGCTCATGTGTTGGTTGGTTGGTTTTTCTAGCCACACTCCACACTCATGTGTTAGTTGGTTGGTTTTATAGCCCTCCACACTCATGTGTTAGTTGGTTGGTTTATAGCCACACTCATGTGTGTTGGTTGGTTGGTATTATAGCCACGCTCATGTGTTAGTTGGTTTGGTTTTATAGCCACACTCCACACTCATGTATTGGTGTGGTTGGTTTTTATAGCCACCTCCACACTCATGTGTTAGTTGGTTGGTTTTATAGCCACACTCATGTGTTAGTTGGTTGGTAATATAATACTCTCCCACACTCATGTGTTAGTTGGTTTTATAGCCACACTCATGTGTTGATTGGTTGATATTATAGCCACTCTCACACTCATGTGTTAGTTGGTTGGTTTTATAGCCACACTCATGTGTTGGTTAGTTGGTAATATAGCCACACTCACACTCATGTGTTAGTTGGTTGGTTTATAGCCACCTCCACACTCATGTGTTAGTTGGTTGGTTTTTATAGCCACACTCCACACTCATGTGTTAGTTGGTTGGTTTTTACAGCCACACTCCACACTCATGTGTTAGTTGGTTGGTTTATAGCCACACTCCACACTCATGTGTTAGTTGGTTGGTTTTATAGCCACCTCCACACTCATGTGTTAGTTGGTTGGTTTTATATACCTCCACACTCATGTGTTAGTTGGTTGGTTTCTTCCCTCCACACTCATGTGTTAGTTGGTTGGTTTTACATAGCCACTCCACACACTCATGTGTTAGTTGGTTGGTTTTATAGCCGCTCCCACACTCATGTGTTGGTTGGTTGGTTTTATAGCCACACTCCACACTTTCTTGTAGTTGGTTGGTTTATAGCCACACTCCACACTCATGTGTTGGTTGGATTTGGTTTTATAATACACTCCACACTCATGTGTTAGTTGGTTGGTTTTTATAATACACTCACCTCATGTGTTAGTTGGTTGGTTTTATAGCCACCTCCCACACTCATGTGTTGGTTGGTTGGTTTTATAGCCACACTCCACACTCATGTGTTAGTTGGTTGGTTTTATATTACCTCACACTCATGTGTGTTAGTTAGTTTGGTTTATAGCCACCTCCACACTCATGTGTGTTAGTTGGTTGGTTTTTATAGCCACACTCCACACTCATGTGTTAGTTGAAGTTTGGTTTATAGCCACCTCCACACTCATGTGTTAGTTGGTTGGTTTATAGCCACACCTCCCACACTCATGTGTTGAGTTGGCTGGGTTTCCTTCACACTCCACACTCATGTGTTAGTTGGTTGGTTTTATAGCCACTCACACTCATGTGTTGGTTGGTTGGTTTTATAGCCACACTCACACTCATGTGTTAGTTAGTTTGGTTTATAATACACTCCCACACTCATGTGTTAGTTGGTTGGTTTTATAGCACTCATGTGTTAGTTGGTTGGTTTATAGCCACACTCCATCATGTGTTAGTTGGTTGGTTTTATGGCCTCCCACACTCATGTGTTGAGTTGGTTGGTTTTGTAGCCACCTCCACACTCATGTGTGTTAGTTGGTTGGTTTTATAGCCACACTCCCACACACTCATGTGTTAGTTGGTTGGTTTTATAGCCACACTCCACACTCATGTGTTAGCCAGTTGGGTTTTCATATTCATGAGTGCTGGAGCAGGATATTCAACACTAGGTAGTGTGTTATTATCACCAAGGAAAGAAAGCTTTTTCATCGAGGGAGTGCATTTTATAATCTTAATTAAGGGGTTCATCAGTAAGGCCAAGTACAGCCAAGATGACCACCATCTGAGAGACCACAAGCCCAAGATATTTGGGGAAAGAAACAATGAATATGGAAGGTGACACTGAAGATCCCCTCAAGGTTCACAATGCCATGAAGATTTTAAAAAAGACTGTCTTGTAAAGCATGTGGGAGATCACCCATCAGAGACACTTTTTAACACAGGAGAGAAGTTCCAGTGTTCAGAATGTTCTAGATCATTTACTAAAAAATCTAGTTTAGTACAACATATGAGGGTTCACACAGGAGAGAAGTTCCAGTGTTCAGAATGTTCTAGATCATTTACTAAAATATCTAGTTTTGTACAACATATGAGGGTTCACACAGGAGAGAAGTTCCAGTGTTCAGAATGTTCTAGATCATTTACTAAAAAATCTAGTTTAGTACAACATATGAGGGTTCACACAGGAGAGATGTTACAGTGTTCACAATGTACTAGTTCATTTATTAAAAAATCTAGTTTAGTACAACATATGAGGGTTCACACAGGAGAGATGTTACAGTGTTCAGAATGTACTAGTTCATTTATTAAAAAATCTAGTTTAGTACAACATATGAGGGTTCACACAGAAGAGAAGTTCCAGTGTTCAGAATGTACTAGTTCATTTATTAAAAAATCTAGTTTAGTACAACATATGAGGGTTCACACAGGAGAGATGTTACAGTGTTCAGAATGTACTAGTTCATTTACTCAGAAATCTCAATTAGTACAACATATGAGAGTTCACACAGGAGAGAAGTTCCAGTGTTCAGAATGTACTAGTTCATTTACTCAGAAATCTAGGTTAGTTCAACATATGAGGGTTCACACAGGAGAGATGTTACAGTGTTCAGAATGTACTAGTTCATTTACTCAGAAATCTCAATTAGTACAACATATGAGAGTTCACACAGGAGAGAAGTTCCAGTGTTCAGAATGTACTAGTTCATTTACTCAGAAATCTAGGTTAGTTCAACATATGAGGGTTCACACAGGAGAGAAGTTCAAGTGCTCAGAATGTACTAGTTCATATACCCATGAATCTAGTTTAGTTGATCATATGAGGGTTCACACAGGAGAGATGTTCCAGTGTTCAGAATGTACTAGTTCATTTACTAAAAAATCTAATTCAGTACAACATATGAGGGTTCACACAGGAGACACACCATATCATTGTACAAAATGCAATAAATCCTTCACAAAGAAGTGCCGTATGATAAGGCACATAAGAGTTCATACAAGAGAAAAATTTCAGTGTTGTGATTGTCAAAAATGTTTTCCCAGTAGAGTGAGTCTCACAAGGCATAGTAGAACTCATCTGACTTCTTACAGTAAAGTTCATGCAAAAGATAATAAATGCCACAAAAAATATGATAATAAACAAAGGCTGAAAAAATGTGGTGAGGAGAAGTCAGGGAGTGGTAGGAGACTTACCCAGAGGAACCACCACCTTGGTGCTCTCAGGAGCCACACAACAGAAAAACGAGCGGGCAATGACCTGAACAGTCCAGAGCCGAGCCACAATAATTGTCGGGAACTGCCCACTTCCTCTCATAGTGAAGATGAGTATAGCCTCTCTTACCAGTGTAAGACAAAGGCTGTGTGTAAACTAGCAGATAATGACCTTGTAGTGAGTAGATCAACACATTTCATAGACTGGTCAGGTCATGGAGTTAAAGATGAACCTGTTGATGGTCAACCTTCAATCTTAAGTTTATCAGAAGATCCACTTCAATCTGAGATGGTTCCTCCATCTTCTATAAAATTAGAGAGCCTTAAGGAGGAATTTGAGTTTCTTGAGGAAGAATTGTGAAACCTTATTAACATATTGTG